>NW_027103950.1:374731-471854 GCF_902728285.1 Clytia hemisphaerica | reverse complement strand
TCACCCTGGAAACTGAAAATGGATTGAAAATGCTTGATACCACTTCAACAATTAATAAAAAGTCAATTTTTAGTGATTTAGATCGCATACGTAAATGGCAGGAACAAGCTGGTGTTGATAATCCTGACGAGGAACAGAACGATAAAAGAGACTTATTTTTGAGCAAATCCCCTGATCACCTTTTCCAATCGCAAGAAAGCAAAGAAAAATCTGGTGCCAATATAGACGACGATGTTGACATTAGTTTACTGTTAGATCCGTTTTCTAGTGTTGTTGATGATCATGATAAATATGAGAATCCCAACTTTGATTCAGCTAGTCGTCTTAAAGAACTGGAAGAACGTATGAGTGAAACTGACCATTGTACATTACCGACTGATATCCTTGATTTGAGCTCACCCATCAATCAGACAGAGCCTCATAAGCTGATCTCGATAGAGTCAGGGAATGAATTTGAAAATAAAGATACAGTAACCAAGGAGGATGATTTCGGTGACTTGTGTGATTTATTGGAGCTGCCTGATGTGCCAACTGTATTACCCACCTCAAAAACAAATATGGTTGACAAAGAGACCACTGATGCACAAAACAATACCGATAAAGAAATTGATGTAAAACCATCAATAGATACTGATGATACTGATATTCAAACTGATTGCGCTAATACTGACATAATGGGTGGAATTGATTCTTCTCATAATGGTAATGATATTATTGGTATTGATGACAAAGACTTTGTTATTGATCAAAAAGTTGATGGTGTTTTTGAAACTGTAGAGGATCTTATCAATTCTTCTGATACAAGTGATGCCGACCAGATACTCGAAATCGCCTCAAACATTACCATTAAGGATACTGAGCAGACCACGGAGACTGATGAGTTGATTAAAATAGACTTGGATGAAAATATGGTTGATGAATCTGAAGCTCCACCTCCATATATTGAGTCTGACGATGATGATTTAGAAGATGAATCTGAATCAGGGGTAGAGCAAGAGCCTTCTACTGAGGATGTAGTTTCAAAACCTGTCAATGTTACAGTTATCAGTACCCCCAATAATACTGAAATATTAAAAGAGGTAGATCCAAAACAAAATGTATCTGAAATTATAAATTTAACCAATGAGGAGGGTGGAAACGTTGTTTTAAACATGGATAATACGCCTATCAAGGATGATTCTCGCATTGAAAATGTGACATCTGATGATAAAACTTTTGATAAGTCTAATAATGATGTCTCACCTCCAACAGACAGCTCTGGCGATTTACCAAGCTCAGCAAGTGTAAACATTGTTTCTGTTTCTAATGCTCTTGATTCTATGAAATGTTTAACTCCTGATGAGGATGATATAGAGGAAAGCCAAGATATGGAGTCTTACATGGAAACTACTGTCGGAGAGCAGAATCCCTCCAAAGCTGTCAGCAATCTTTCAACCTCGCCAATACCTGATGTCAATTTTGAAATCCAAGAAGATACTGGTATTAGTAATAGTGTAAATATTGGTAATGTAGAAACAGTTGACCATGCAAGGCAGGCTGGGAATCTACAATCTGCCGTAGTTGAAACTCCAAGGCTAGAGAATATGGTATCTTTAGAACTTGAAAATGTAAATGATGTAGATTCTGTCAATAATGATAATACTCGAAAGGATGTAATTGACAAAGATACTAATATGGGAAATATTGATGAACTAGATATTGAAAATTCTGCTGTTCAGGAACCATTACAGACTGTTGATACTCCTCAAGAACCTGTCGGTTTTACTGAACAGGCAGGAGACATTTCTGATGAATTAAATTCTTTGTTAGACAATTTAGAGGAAGACTTGGGAATGGCGGCTGAGGTCATTGATGAAGATTCTAATACTACTACTACTCACCCTGAAGAGATATCTGTTAGTGTTGTAGTAGAATCTGCACCTCGAGAGCTTGTTTCTAATGCAGCCTTGGCGGCTACTGGCAATGAACCAAATCAGGAAACTGGTACCAATAGTGAAGCTACACCTGACGATGTTGGCGAAACTAACAATGATGAGATTCAAGTTACAGAAGCAACAGGAAATAATATGACATCCAATGAAGAAACACCTCATGAATCCATTGAACCAGCATCGACAATGCAAGATGGTCAAACAGAGGAGCTATCGTCAGAATCTCCAGAAGAAACCACACCAGAATCTGATGACCAACCTCAAGAAGGAGAAACATCAACTGAATTACGAACATCTTTGAGAAGAAATGGTGGTGCCAGTGGTTCTGGTAGACGAGTTCGATTCTCACTCAATCCTGAATATGAAGGAGAGAATCCAAATGCATCTGCAGGTTCACCAAACGAGCAAGGTAAGCAGATGTTTATTTACACCCTGTAAAATGAAAAACTACTCCTTTAAACTTTAAACTTTAAACTGGAAACTCTTCTCAGATCTCCACCTCTGAAGAAGTTCGTCCACCTCCCCTGTATGGGCATAGAACGTTCAAGAAGGTTCCGTATATTGCTTAAGTTTAGTTAATTATTTCAGTGTTAAAAGTTCTTCCGTTTCAGACAGATTATTGTCTCAGTGAACTATATAAAGAGGCTTTCATGTCTCAAAAATTCAGCATAATTAACCAAAATTTCAAGTATGTGTGCTAATTTGCTGTGTAAAACCTTGCTTTGATCATTGATTATTTTGAATTTGATTTCAAATAAACTAGGAGAGTCACTACCAGAAGGGGCAACTGCTTTGGATTCTTTATCACAACCGAGTTCTGGAGATGAGATTCCCAATGAGATCAAGAATCTTGGTTGGGTTGCACCAGAATGGGTACCTGATGAAAAAGCTAGTAACTGTATGAAATGTAACATGAAATTCACGGTTGTTAAACGGAGACATCATTGCAGAGCGTGCGGAAAGGTAGGCTACAATTATGTTACAATTATACGCCTATAAACTCTTTAACTGCGTCTTGTACCCCGCCTCTCTTAGAGGGGAAGCGAAAATTAAAAGGTGCGCAAATACCCTCTTTTACGAAATGTGCGAAAATTAGTGGCGCGACAATTAATGGCATTTGAAAGGTATTAGAGATCGGGGGTAGAGATTACCAGAATTGAGTAAATGACTTCTTTTATTTTGACTGGGATCTTGAGTTTGAAACATTATGTCAGTTTTAATTTCTCCCTCTTTACTACTGATTTTTAACTTCTTGACTGGATAGAGCTTACCATGTAAAAGAAAGCATTTCAGTTTTAGAGCTACTGACTCGTCCGCAATCGTGTTTTCAATTCTGGTCGATTCGAATGTTTTGAAATTCCAAAGTTCAAAAATCTTAGGTGAATTAGATAACAACACGGCGGGCTTTAGTTGACTTAAAAATTGCACACACTTTCACTGGGAATCTATGAGCAGCTGATCTTGTGTGTAAAGGAATATGATATTTGTGATCTTCACTTACTTTAATTCATCTCATACCCAGCTGGCACACAACGTTGTTTCAACGTTTATCTAACGTTATATGGACGTTGTGAACGTTAGATGAACGTTGAAACAACGTTGTGTGCCAGCTGGGTATTTTCATTTTGTTTTCTTCTGGCAGGTTCTTTGCTCAGTATGTTGCAACATGAGGTATTGTTTACCGTACTTGAATTACAAATTTGTCAGAGTTTGCCAAGATTGCTGTGATGTCATGATTTCGCAGGGTAAGATCTTTGGAGGAAATGGGTTGTAAAATGGAGTCTCTTTAACTCGAACCTCTACAACTCGAATGTCTCTTTATTCGAACGAGTTTTATCGTCCCTTCAGTTAACAATCCCTTATAAACTTTACTCAATAACTTGAAATTTCCCTAGCTCGAACAAAGTATATATATAGTGTTTCATACAATTAAGTCTCGAACCTCTATAACTCGAACGTCTTCTTATTCGGACGAGCTTTATCGTCCCTTCAGTTAACAATCCCTTATAGACTTTACTCAATAACTTGAAATTTCCCTAGCTCGAACAAAGTATATATATAGTGTTTCATACAATTGAGTCTCTTTAACTTGAACCTCTATAACTCGAACGTCTTCTTATTCGAACAAGTTTTATCTTCCCTTCAGTTAACAATCCCTTATAAACTTTACTCAATAACTTGAAATTTCCCTAACTCGAACAAAGTATATATAGTGTCTCATACAATTAAGTCTCGAACCTCTATAACTCGAACGTCTTCTTATTCGAACAAGTTTTATCTTCCCTTCAGTTAACAATCCCTTATAAACTTTACTCAATAACTTGAAATTTCCCTAGCTCGAACAAAGTATATATATAGTGTTTCATACAATTGAGTCTCGAACCTCTATAACTCGAATGTCTTCTTATTCGAACAAGTTTTATCTTCCCTTCAGTTAACAATCCCTTATAAACCTTACTCTGTAGCATTCCTTAACTAGAACAAATTCCCTTTGCGTGTTGGGTCAAGCTGGAGTTTTTACAAGTTCTTTGATGACTCCGTTGGTCGTTAAATGTTGAGACAAACGATTTTATTACTTTTTCTAAAGAACGCGTCATCCCTATTGTTTAAAAATAACCAATCAGTTAAGCATCTTGTAAAAACTCCAAGGCACCCCTGCGTGTTCGAGCTATGGAGACTCCACTGTATAAATGATTTACACCATTATTACAGATTTTTACGCAACCTGATTCGGCGAGACTTTATTAACCATTAGAATTGAAAAATCTGCACGAATAACCTCTTGTTTTTTCAATGGTTATTGGATGTTTATAATTCAATCATCAATGAACCCTCGACATTTTAGAGTCTGCTAAATTACGTGGGTTACGTGCGTGTCGTGGGTTCGTGCGTTCGTGGGTCCGTGCCCTCGTGGGTGTTCGTGGGTTAAAATGTTTCGTGGGTTCGTGGGTTCGTGGGTCAAAATATCTCGTGGGTTCGTGGGTTCGTGGGTCCAAAAAAAATCACTTGGGTTGAAATTGCTCGTGGGTTCGTGGGTCAGAATCGCTCGTGGGTCCAAATTTCCCCTTGGTCCAAAATTTTCCGTTGGTCCGAAATGTTCTAAAAATCCCAATACTGTAAGATCGTGTAAGATATGATATTTTAAGCAGTGAGAGCTGTAAACATTGTTTACATTTTGCTGTTTCATATCTATTCTTAAATCCATCATCTTCTAAAACCCTAAAACACTTAATAATGATCATTATTTCTTTGTAAATTTTTTTTGCGATGCGTGCTCGAATTTGAAACCCTTGCGCATTTTACCGCCCAAAGGAACCGATGTAAGTATAAAGAAGAATTGTTAGTTATAACCAGTTTTTTATAAATACCCAGGAAATGTTTTTGTTTTAATAATTATAAATTAAACGATTCTTTTAAAAGACTGTGACCTCTTGTATTAATTGTGTGGTAGGAGGAACATGGTAAACCGTAAAGGGAGATAAAAATATAAGATTAAGTGTGACGTTAATTGGGCTATATATATTATGAAGCTTTCGATGGAAGTCGTTTTTTAAGGTCAGCGGTAGAAATATTAATATTAAAATCAGATCAGCTGGAAATGTTTTTTGACATTTTCCATTTCGCTCTTTCTTCTCATAAAGACCGGGTAGCTTAGTCGGTAGAGCATTTGCCTTACAATCTAAGGGTTGTGGGTTCGATCGCCGGTCACCGCTAACTCAGCGGATGAGTAGCTTAGATTGGGTAATCTGATCTAGGCGGTAAGTTACTGGGAGCTGAGAGTAGGTGTGGCGCTCCACCTCAGCATTCGATCTCCCAGGTCTAGCGCAAATAGAAAAGGGGATAGACTCCCTCACTCCCGGCACTGCCGACAGCCACCAGATGAATATACTTACTTTTTTTACTTCTCATAAAAACTCTTGAGTTAATTATAGGGTGAGAAGAACGAAGAACAATGAGGAAGTTTTTCAATTTTAAACTTTTACAATTTTTGCTTTACTACTTTAAAAAATACCCGATGACCCATATGAATTTTTATTTTTTATTTTTGGAAAATTATTGGAATTTTAACCACGTGATTTTTTGGACCCACGAACCCACCCACGACAATTTCAACCCCCGTGTTTTTTTGGACCACGAACCACGACCCACGGATATTTTGACACGAACCCACGAACCCACGAGACATTTTAACCCACGAACACCCACGAGGGCACGAACCCACGTTTAACCTGACATTTTGGTCTAACCACCATCACTGCAAGCCTTTGTACTACATTTTGAAGCTCTTAGACTCCCAGACCTCACACCTGCTGCATGGTTCAGGAATCTCCAGCCTTAAGCTGTGGATCATGAGGCTTTGGCTCCGCTTCCTCCGATGCACCGCCTTACTCTGAGCTGTCACCATCGTCACCCACAAACCAGTTTACAGAGCAACCTGCTCCAATCTTACCGGCCGGTGTTCAAGGAATGGGTGACGTGTTGCCTGGTAATGCAGGACGTAATCCGCATCTGACCGGTGCCCAACTGACAGGTTCGTATTCTTACAATGTTCCGTTTATGATAGCTCCTTTTCAACATTAGATTTAGTTGGTTAAAATACCTTTATTTTAGCAGGAACTAATTTTCTCGGTCGAAAAAAAAATTGAAAAATGGCATTTCACGGTTTTGCCCTATTTTGTACACATTTCTTTTATCTTCCTAGGGACTTTTCTAATTTTTTGCCGGAAAACCGCAAAAAAAGCGAAAATTAATTCCCACAAAAATTAATTCCTTTAGTTAAGGTAGAGAGAGACTTTTAGACAGTTTTTCAATTGTTTTCACGCCAAGACAGCCGTCTTATCTAAAGGGGTCTGAAGCTTCTCCTTATCTTAAAGCATTAACTCCTGGTTTGAAGCACTAAAGTCATAACCGTTCGGCAATTTAAAACTCAAGTTAAAACTCAGGAAAAGTGTTTGAAAAATACCATGTCACAGGGTAGGAACGTTTTCGATTTTCACAAAGCGTTATGGTCAAAAAATGATTTGCATTTAATCTTTCAGTCATTGGTTTAGGCTCAAACTGAAATTTTTGTGACTCCACTGTGTTTACAATTTTTTCTTTTGACCTTTTCTTTTGATTCTCTTTACTCTTTCAGAAATGATGAACTTCCAATTACCAGCATATACACCAACAGCACGACAACGTCAAAATCGTAATCGTACAGAGTCAGAGATGAGTGCTGTTATCATGTTCAATAGCACTGCTACCAATCTGCCACCAATTATAAGGAGAAGTAACGAAGGTACATGTTACTTATAAGAACATCCATAATTTCTGTCAAAAGTCTTCCCATGTTCTTAACTTTTTGAGTTTTAAGCCTAAAAATGTTCTTAAAATGTTCTTAATTTCACCATTTGATGAGTATTTTTGTCCATTTTCACTAAGAAATTGGATGTTTAGAGTCCGCAAAGTATTAAAATGTTCCTAACTTGTTCTTGATATTTTGGCCAGCGAAGTCTTTTGTTCTTATATAGTTTGTTCTTACAAAAAACGTGTCAGTAGGCCGAACTTTAATTTATACATACACCCTGTATTTTGATTCATTCTCACAAATCACTTTAAAAATCTAGCAAACTGCAGTAATTTTATCTCCTGTCCGGACTCAATAATGACCTCCTCTGGAAGAAAGGGGGAAAAGTCTTTTCTGGAATAGTCGATAAATACTTGAATTAACTTTTATTCGCTATCTATTTTTTATACTAACAAATACACCTTGCTTAAACTACATTGTTAATTTTCACTTGGACAAAATTTTGCGAATCTGTCTATTCTTCAACTTACTTCTTTCATTTTCCTAGGGTTGCAAAAACTATTCGCGAAGAGTAAGTTTCGCGAAAATGACCGAAATTCGTGAAAATCACGAAATCCACGCGAAATTTAATTCACTAGACAGTTATAGAATTCTCTACATATTGTTTTTTAAATCATTCCTTAACTTTCAGAAACTCGTATTGTCAACAATCCAGACTTGGATACACTATTTAGCCAAATCAGAGGTAATTAATTACCATATCACTAATCATTACACAATATTTAAGCGCTTTGTTTGATGTCTCATACTAACGCTCGCTGCAATCACCTCTTTTCCATTGATTTTTCCTACTTTGTTACGGCGTATTATTTCCTTTTATTGAGCTTAAAATACTCGAGAGACAAATTTAGGTGCTTATGGTTACCAGTCTTGAAGGATTAAAAGGAAAAGCACCTAATTTAGAGCCGCCCCCTCTTTAACACCGGCCATTGTTACACCAAAGCGAAATTTTCCATTTTTAACATGGCCCTTATAACGCCAGTGACGGAAAGATATGGGCCGGCGTATGAGGGCCGATAGGGTATATAACTAAGTTGCAAGTAACTTAGTGGAACATCAGCGAGAACCACACGAAAGGTTTCTGCCGAAATTTTTAGCTGGGTTTAAATAAGGACTTCCATTAATACTTCTGTCTCTGATCAGCAACTAATTAAAACAGAAGAGGTGGTAGAAAGTAGAGTAATTCAGGGAAAGAAGTTAGTGCCTCACTTTTTGGGGTAAATAGGTATTGAAAAGGGGAGCCTTCAGGTTGCCCACTAATCTGGTCTTTGAGTTAAGATTTGTGTGCTTTTTTTCAGACGAACAGGAAGATCCAATCACATTTATTGTCAACAAGAATCTCGTCGTTCGCGTCAAAATCGTTAACTGTAAGTTGAAATAACAAATTGATCTACAATGTTGGCCATAAAATTTGACACAAAGGAAATCTCCTAGCAAAAATTAAAAAACAGCTTGTAGTTTTTTAGTGCCTTAGCTTAGGGTTCGAAAGTATAGATTTTTAGGAGTTTAGAATCTGAGGGTCAAAAAGCTTATAAATGGTCCGACTAGGTTGAGAAGTTAACCTAGAAGCCATTATATCCCTCCAAAATCGAAATATCGGAATAAATACCCTCTTTGATTCGATATTGTAGGCAGTAGAAAAGGGATTTTTCCTAAAATGGAAAAAACCTAAACACTACAAAACCTAAAATGTCAATTAAAAAATATGTCAAAAAAGGCTAAAAACAAGGTTGTTAAATTGATTGTAATGAATACAGACACAAAACGATTTTATGCATCAGGAAATGTATTTCCATTATGTAAAAAGCACTTGTTTACAAAGTTAAGCATCCCCGTAAGTACAGGGCGAATCAAGATGAGCTGCAACAGTTCAAAAAGACATTTTTCTCAAAACTTTAACATTTCTCAACGATGATGTACACACAGAAAACTACCGGAAACTCTTGGAAAGACGTTGAAAATTTTGTGGGGTTGAAGCATTCTGCATCTTGTTTATGCCCAAGGGGAAAACAGAAGTCAGAAGTAAAGAAAACAATAGAGATAAAGAAAACATAAAGAGTGTTACAAGGAGCAAGACTTTGTATTTTAATGTTTTGGTAAAAGAAGTCCTTTCTCTCATAAAACCATACCCTTGTTTTTAGCCTATTTTTGACATATTTTTAAATTGACATTTTTGGTTTTTGAACATAACTTTTGAACCAATGAAGTAAAATTAGAAAGTAATACACCTAATTTCAAGTTAAGCTTTCCTCTGAATGATTCCGAAACAATCTTTGAAAAATTTCTTTTCTACTGCCTACAATATCAAATCAAAGAGGGTAACTTATTTGTGGGACACCCGGTAGAAAGCCGGAAAATTTCATTTTTTTCCAAACATTAAATTCTGCAAAATGCTAAAAATATACCCAGAAATGCCAACATATTCTGACCACCATTTTAGACCTGAGTGTAAATAGTGGACAACAAGTGTTATATTTGTCCCAACTGGAAAACAACGTCGTTTTAATGTTCATCTAACGTTTTCTGAACGTTAGGGACGTTAGATGGATGTTGTTACGACGCTCTGCACCAGCCGGTCATGTTTTTTATCAGATTCTTGGGCGAAAAGGTTTACTGTCTGGGTTATAGAATCAACCAGGTGACACACAACGTTGTTTTAACATTAATCTAACGTTTTATGAACGTTAGGGATATCACATGGACGTTGTTTTGACGTTGTGTGCCTGTTGGGTATATTGCTTTACTTTTCCCAAAATTTGTTGTTTACAAAGTGTAAAATTAGTTGATTTGTGTTTGATGATCCAACACCGAGTTTCTGGATTTTATACACGATCAGCCTCCCCTATACCAGAAGGCTTGAAGCTTAGGGTCTAGTATGCTAGACTAAAATCATTCTAGCCTGTATTGAAAGCATGTCTAATGTCAAAGATTTTTTCACTTTCACTTTCATTTTCAGTGGATTGTTGCGTGGAGAAAAAATGTTGGTGTTTCACATCTGATGGCATGGGTGCGTCTAACCAAGAAGAAATTGTAAGATACAGTATTGTTTGCTACATTGATATTACAGGAATTCAAATAATAGTAGCCGTATTCTTTTTCACCGTTCAGCACATGATATAACTTTGTATGCAATAGGCCATCATTGTACACTCTTCTTGGGGGGGGGGGGATAAAAATGGGCGCTCGGTTTGTTTGGACGATAAGGATCGGTTTTTCCATCTTCCAAAGTCTCTCTAAGGGTAGGAAAAAATCACAAAAAATTTTCAGTTTCGAGAGAAAAAATGTAAAAAAGTCTGGGACGTTTTCCAAAAATGTCTCTCTAGGGTCACTTTATCACTACAATTTGATTTTATCAATTAAGGATCTGTTTTGGTAGGTCCCGACATCGGCCTACCCTTCGACCCCCTCTCCTCTGGGATACTTATTAAAAGTAAATTCTACTTAAGAATAAAACTTCACGTGGCTTTCTTTCCCCGAATTAGCCCTAGTCTATTATGCTAGAAAACAAACTGATACAAAATAGAAATTAGGGGTAAAAAATAGAAGGAGCAAGTTATAGCTTTTATACAAATTGATATTATCCCGTTACTGTTACGATTATAGTATTATTACATAACGCCAATATTACTTGGCCGGGTAGCTTAGTCGGTAGAGCATTCGCCTTACAATCTAAGGGTTGTGGGTTCGATCCCCGGTCACTGCCAACTCAGCGAATGATTAGCTTAGATTGGGTAATCTGATCTAGGCGGTAAGTTACTGGGAGCTGAGAGTAGGTGTGGCGCTCCACCTCAGCATTCGATCTCCCAGGTCTAGCGCAAATAGAAAAGGGGATATACTCCCTCACTCCCGGCTCCACCGACAGCCACCAGATGAATATACTTACTTACTTACTAATATTACTGTATCACACGGATTATAAGCGACTCCAGTCTAAAATGGCCCTTGATTTGTTTTGCTTTTCCTTCTAAACTTTAGGTTGTTTTAATCAAATGCGGTTCTTACGATGTAGATGATCGAACGTTGACACGAAAAGTTCTTCAACAAATGAACCATATCTTCGAGAAAGCAAAACATGGTAAGAAGGATTGAACTCCTCTGATCATTGGGATATCCCATTAAGTATCCATACAAGGGGATGGACGAGCCTTTTAAAGTCAAAAAAGATTCTTCGAAATGTGTGGTTACTCCCTGGAAAATGGTAACATTTGCAAAAAAAACCCTTGGGAAATTCTTTTCGTACCTTAAAGTGACGGTGTTGCACTAAAATCTGTCGTTTACCCCCAGGAAGCTTTAGAAATAATTTTTTACCTCCCCAAAAAACATTTTTCTAAACCCCAAGGAAATTCTCCTCAGATTTACCCTCTGGAAATTTTCGACCACCCCCTATATGTATATCGCCCATTTTGATCAAAGTAGATTTGAAGGGATAATGTGGATAATTGGATTTTTCACTTGTAATGATGGGCTATTCCAAAAAAAGGTCCTTTTTGTGAAAGGTGACCCCGCTGGTTTTTTTTTTCGATTTCTCAGGACCACCCTGGTTTTTCCGGCCTTATTTTACTGACCCCCCTGAATTTTTAACCTAATTTCCCAGACCACGTCACACCTCCTCAACATAGGGGGTACAGACTATTTCTGGAATAGACCAATAACGTTTTATGATATGGGTATAAACCTCAAAATGTTTTGGCCTAATGATTTTTATTCAGTGTCAGAATAAGATAATTTGAAATCTCTGAAAAGTTCTTCCCTGTAGCTCGATTTCTTGTAATGAAATTTATATTTGACTATTTCCAGAAATAGTCTGTACCCCCTATATGTTGAGGATGGGTGACGTCCAGGATGGCCTGGAAGATAAATAATCCAGGGCTGGTCAACATAGGGTGTACAATTTCTTTTAATGAAATTGCTCTTCTTGGTACCTCTCAAGGTATCTGATCGATTGAAACTAAAATTCTCATTCGATCCAATTCGATTGATTTTGTTATTTTTTCCCAAGGTCACCCAGTTTCGGATTTGGAACAGCTAGAATATGACGCTAGCCTGTGTTGCACTCCTAAGAATGTTGCGATGTTATTCTTCAAGCACTCTCTGCAGGTATTGTTTAGATATTCTCTGGCACAATTCATAGAAGCAACTTGCATGCTTCTACACGTTTTTTTTCAAGTATTTTGTGAGTATTTTGCCCATTTTGCTAAGAGTCCATAAAGCCTTAAAATGTTCTTAACTTGCTCTTAACATTCTGGTCATCAAAGCCTTATATTCTTATATAGTTTGTTCTTATGAAAAAACGTGTATTGCGCTTCCCTTAATCTTTCTAGTATTGGATTTTGGCTTTAGACGAGACCATATTAAATTGACCTAATAAAAACAAACGAAATTGTAAATAACTTAGATTTCTGAATATTTACGATTATTCCTCTCGAAACATACCATAACTACAAAGTCGCTGAGCTTTATTTAACTTTAATTGGATTAGCTTAAAACGCGTGAGATTCCTGACTCGCGATATTGAATCCACCGCAAAATTTTTAAATCGCATTTTCGGCGGAGAAACCAGTCCAAAGTCTCTAATTGTGGCAAAAACTGCTAATCTTTCAGCTGTTTTCAGGCTTTTCAAAACTCTGACTCGCGAAATTAAATCCAAAGATGCGAAATTTAATATCGCTAAATTTAAGCCGATTAAAGTAATTTAAGTCCAGGGTTTTTAAAGGTCAGTTATTTTCATCACAGTGTATAAAGAAATTGATCATTCCTACGTCACCATATTTGTTTGGTATGTACATCGAGAAGAGTGAGTTGCCATGGGCAAAGAATTTCCCACTAAGACTGTTGCTGAGAGTTGGTGCTGAGTATAAATGTAAGTTCAGTGTCAATTTTATTTGAAGAATAGACATAACGAATGAAGTGTTTGTTAAACCAACCTAATGAATGCTTGAAAAAGCAAGAAACTTTAAGTATCGGGGAAAGAAAGAATTTCCGTTTAATATGGGGGGGGGGTTGAAGGATAAAACATTTTTTTTGGAAATTTAACCCCTGGATATTGTGAATTTTGACCCCCCCTCCGGATAAAGTTCGAATAAGTGAGAGTTCACTATGTACTGATGATATACAATGTTTTTTTCCTGTACACGCAGAAACCTCTTTATTTTTCATTCTAGATTATCCATGTCCACTATTGAACATACTTGATCGACCAGCTGTTTACGACGGTGTTGGTCGAACCATACTTGATCTATTGGCTGTAAGTTTATCTATTATTTCGATTGACCCAAGCTAGTTAGTCGTCACAACTTACCATCAGATTTATTAGTGACCGAATCAAACAAGCTTAGATTGGACTTTTCCAGAAAAAGATTGAAGGGGGATGGAGGATATAACATTTTTTGGAAATTTACCCTCCAACCCCCTCCCCCCCCCCCCGGGCAACAGATCTTACCCCCGGACAAGCATCAGTTGACCCCCCGGACATTCAAAATTAACCCTAAACAGAGCAAATTTGCCCCAAAAACAAGGCAAATTTGGCAGATTTTTCAATACCCCCGGACAAAATATCCAATATATCCTCCACCTCTCGTGTACACAAACCTTCTGTAAGAGCCTATTTTTGGGCTAACTTCCGTCTGGGAATCTCGCTGATGTACTATATACTTATAATATACAATGTTTTTTTCTTTAGGACTTCCGAAACTTCCAATACACAATACCGCGCGTGGTGGGTGTCACAATTAATTTACGTGGTAAAGATACGATCATACGTTTGCCACAACACCGTTATGATGAGGTAGGGATCATTGACTTTCAAGCCCGAAGAGCTAGACTACTGGATGGGAAATGAAACCACTTGTTTCCCATCCAGAACGCCCGCGCGTGGCTTTTACACAAAACGCCGAAAGTAAAATTGAAAGTAAATTCTATTGCTAGATTTCAACAAATGTAGTCCTCAGAAACAAAGGAACCCCTAGATACAATCCGTAGTCATGATTGCGGCGCGTTCTAGACGCGTTCCGAATGAGAAATATGTGGCTTCATTTTTCGTTGCCTGCAAAAGGTTAGAGATTCTACTCAAGCTATTCGGGCTTCAAACTCAATGGTAGGGATTTTACTCTCGTTTTGCATAAGATTCCACTCCCTGCACTAAGATTCTCGTGACTTTTCCGGGATTTTTCGGCTGTTTTTTTTTCAAGGAAAAACGGCATAAGTTTGGACATAGTTTTTTTTTTTTTTAAGATACGCTAAATCTTCTGTGGCTTAAAAAAATTGAATTGTTCGATCGGATTCTTTTTAATGTCGCTGGAAAACCGATCGTTGGCCCTTTAATTCGTTTCTCTTTAGTTTATCTCGAAACTTGAGCCTTTTTTTTTCCTTTTTAATTTTTTAATCGTCTTTTTGACAGTTTTTTTATCAGATAGGTCTAATCAGTATCCAGCTCATAGTTTAAATGAAAATTTAGCTTGTTGTATTTCAATACCGCACCGCGCACCAAAATTTTTCCCCGGGCTTGTTAACACACTAGCACTATAAAAAGAAGCTACTATTTTACATTAGGCACGATAAAGTATATAGTTTTTTTGACTATTTTTTAACGAGTTCCGGTTTTTTATAGATTATGAAAGCTGTTAACTCGTGCGAAGAGAATGTTCTTTCGTTAGCCGGTAATTTTTCCACCACCTGTGACGGTCATCTGGTTGCCGTGGAGAAAGATGGTAGATACAAAACACAAACGTTGAGTATCGTTCTCAAGGCGAATCGTAAAGGTACCTTTTAAGATTTATAAACGGCTTGGAATTTTTATGGTTTGTTAGAGAACCATAAAAGAAGGTTTAACATACGGTTGACGATCTCCAATTCGATCTTCAAGGAGAATTGAATATTTATCGAATGAGGGAGCTTTTCAAATAAGGGAGAGTCATTTATGAGAGTTTCTTGTTGACGGTGACTTTCAATTTCATCGAATAAGGGAGCCTATCGAATAGTAGAACGTCGTTTATGAGAGTTTCTTGTTGACGGGGACTTTCAATTTCATCGAATAAGGGAGCCTATCGAATAAGGGAGCCTATCGAATAGTAGAACGTCGTTTATGAGAGTTTCTTGTTGACGGGGACTTTCAATTTCATCAAATAAGGGAGCCTATCGAATAGTAGAACGTCGTTTATGAGAGTTTCTTGTTGACGGTGACTTTCAATTTCATCGAATAAGGCAGCCTATCGAATAGTAGAACGTCGAATTAGAGAGCGTCAACTGTATTCAATTTTCAAGGGTTTTGATATGAGTTGTTTTTTTTGCCAAGGAGATTGGTTAAGCATCGTGTACCAACTTTTCTTTTTCCATGGGTGAAATGATAGTCTTGTTTATAGCCAAGGGCTCGTAAATTTTTTAAGGGGCCTGATTTTAATTTTCCAGGGGGTTGAAATTTACAAGCGGTAATTTACAATAGAGTGATTTCAAATTATGTGAAGTAGACCTTTTCCAAAGACTTAAGATTGTAATATCTTGGTGTAAAATTTGACTTCTTTTTTGTTTTATATGTTTTCTAATTTCACGTTTTCAGTGACATGCGCAAGTTTTGTGGTAATCAGTGCTGCCTTAAAGGCTAATCAAGATGGAGTCAAGGCTAAAGCAAGCATCGTTGAAGGTATGAATTAGTTTACTTTCCCTTTAATAAAGTAGTAGTTAGAATATAGCCTTACTGTCGCTATAAAACATTAGATGGAGCTGCTCTATCTTTCCCAAGCAACGGAAGTTGAAGCAAAATATTTGCTGAAAGCAGGTCACATTTGAATTTCATTTTTGCTCGATTTTCCAAACCAAAATGGGCTTCTCTATTTCAAAGCTTTATTCGACTTCCAATTTGCCTCGAATTTCCAATCCAAAGTAAAATAATTTTCTACGTCGAATTTCTTATGACATTATGAAGTTCACCCCTCATCCGACCAAAGAAATGGGCTCATTTTTAAAGCTTGATTAAACTTTCAATATGCCTCGATTTCCCAATCCAAAATAACATCTTTTTGTACATCAAATTATTCAGATGGTGTTATGGTACAAGTCACACCAGAAGTTATGAAAGAATTCAAACAAGCCATCAAAGACATGAAAGAATTTTCTTTTGGGACGGGTGAATCTTCTTCAGCCAGTGGTGGCGCAACCGCCAGCGGTGGTGATGAGGTGTCGTCGAAAGTTGGTATCGAATGGTCGTCAGCTGACGTCATGGATAGACCAAGGTTATTTTCACATAGAGTGTGTCCCAAAAAAAAAGTGGACAAATTTTTATAAAAAGTTAAATCCTCAAAACTCATCATCTTAACTGGGCTTAGAAGAACTGAAATAAGATTGAAATTTTCTGTTCAATCCAATAGAAGACGATTGGTTAGGCTTGGGGATTGAAATATTAAGTAAACAAGTCATAAAGTTTCGCACAATTCATGAAATTCATGAGGATTTCTTATAACTCCTGTTTTAAAGCTAAAGGGGGAGGGACACTGAAACAAATTTTCATGTGATTTCAACAAAAATGAATTGTTTAAGCACTACACATGGCGCTACATCACTAGTGTGCAAGAAAAAGTAAATCTATCTAGCGCTCTCGATGCATTTCACCGCTATTGAGTACTGATAAAAGAAACTTCTTATCCCTATCAAAGATTTTATTTTGCCGGGAATTAGGAACTGCCCCAAGGGTCTATACAAAGCTCAGTGATGTAAACCCTCAAACTTCTCTATATTTGAGTTAACTTTCGATTGCATTTTCTTTTTCATTGCGTAGATTATTAAGTCCAATCGACGGAACTTCATTTGACAATTTGACAAACATGAAGATAAGACATAGTTATGACTACACATCCAACAATCTGACTGCCAAAATCCACTGGATAGAGGTACCATTCATTTTCCAGTAAACTTTATTTTCCATAAATTAGAAGGACGGAAAAATAGGGCATATTCTGATATATTTTTTTCGGGGAAGAAAATAGATTTTTAGATTTCGAATTTTATCTAAGGGTAATTGGAGCCTCAGTTTAGATTAAATCATTACATAAGCATGGTAATGTTTGAGGTTCAAGAAAGCATTTTTCCTAAAGTAAACAATTGAGCGTCCTGAATACGTCACACGTTAACGTAAAAATCTTTTTGCGAGTAAACGTCAAAAATTTATTCAACTTAACTTTCTGTTGTTTCTCCGTGAAAATGTTCTTAGAATGTTCTTATCTTAAGCTTTCGGTGTACTTTCTAAGCAATTTCATGTTTATGAGTTAGTGGCCTTAGGATGTTCGTACAGAATCATCATAACGGGATTGGGTTGATTCTACAAGAGAAAAAAAAAGACGTCAAAATTCTATATGAGTCATGGGAAAACCGATGCAATGACTTCAGAGATTTGACCGCAATCCTCCCTAGTAAAGTTTATCAACTCTGTGTGTCGCGGGTACGAATTGGCAGAGTCAGGTAAGCGCTGTGATTTCCCTATCCTAGGATAGTGAATCCTACCCGGGATAGGGCCTGTTCCATTCATCGGAAGGACTATCTCTCTTTTAAAGTATTTTGTTTTTATTATACTGTTCCTCCTACAAAGAAACCTATTTTCCATACAGGTTTACTTCCTACCACAAGATAGTGATACAGTACAACGCTTATCAGCTCGTGAACTCGGTCAAATGACGTCATCAGTAGCTAAAGCATGCATGTCAGCATTGTCAGCACATTTGATGACACTGTTAGCTTTGGATATGACAAGAATCGGATTACGTGTCAATCTTGCTGCTGATTTTGTAAGTTTTGATGTTTTTTTATAAGAACATCCCAATTCTTTTTTGAAACCTAGGGATGTTCTTAACTTTTAAGTATCAAGCGTAAAAATGTTTCTTAACATGTTCTTATTTTCACAATTTTGTGAGTATTTTGTCCATTTCTTAAGAAAATAGGCGTTTTAGAGTCCGCAATGTCTTAAAATATTCTTAACTTGTTCTTGATATTTCGGCCATCGAAGCCTTATGTTCCTATACAATTTGTTCTTTAAAAAAGGGGAAAATAGTAATTAGCCACTATTCTTTAACTGTTTTAGGTTGAATATAAAATTGGTGCCAACTTATCAACATTACCTGCCGAATTACTACCCGGTTTGGATGACAAACTTGTTCCCGCTATTCACACTGTGATGTCAAGCGCTCAAGAACGAGTAGCAGTAGAGCTCATCTTTCAGGTTGTCAAGATCGTGTAATGATTGATTGGAGTGTATAATGTTACGCTTTTCTGGTGTAGGTTGTCAGAATTTGACAAACAAATGGGTTCGCTAAAAGAAGCATACAGTGTGTCCCAAAAAGAAGGGGACAATTAAATTTTTATATTAAATGAAATCCACAAAACTCATTAACAAAACTAGGCTTATAATAATTGAAATAAGAGTAAATTTCACCGTACAATAAAAAGATATTCAAATCCAAAGACATGGAATAGGTTTTTGAGATTAAAGTATTAACCCTTTGAGTGCCAGGGTCTTTTTTTCTAAGTTTTTTTTTAAAAATCGCTAGTTCAAACTTTAAGGGCTTATATCTCCTGATCTAGAAAGAATTAGAAGCTCGTATATAGCTCGTTGGATAGCTTAGAGTCTCCTCTTTCTTTTGGGCGCCTTCGGCGCCGCCCGATTGAGGAAGGGCGTGGTGGGCGGCGGCCAAGGGGGGGGTACGTTAGGGGAATTAAAGCAGTCAGGCCCGCTGCGCGGACCTGACTGAACTGATGGAAAGGTAACCAGTGGTAAAACTTCAAATCAATTCACTAGAAGACAGAATAAAGTAAAACAGGGCCAAATTTGGAGGTTCTTGGATCACTCGTTGACCAAAAATAGTCAAAAAACGGTCAGAATCTCAAAAAAGTGAATTTTTGTCAATTTTTTGCATTTTTTTGACTTTTTTGCTTAAAATCTCGCTGGAAAGACTCATTTTTGAAATTCTTTTTGCTTGACCATAAAGGACAATCTAATTCCTACGAGTTCGACCAAAAATAACGATTTCTAACTCAAACTGGGCATTACAGGAGGGCTTCGCCCTCCTATATAGCCCATGTCGTATATATACGACATCGGCACTTAAAGGGTTAAGTAAACAAGCCATGAAATTTCGCATGAATTATAAGGATTCTACTTTGTATAAAAATTTGTCCGCTTATTTTGGGACACACTGTATAGTCATTGCTTGTTAATAAGTTGCAACACCTGTAGCGATGTATCTCCAGTGAGATGAGAATCTCTTTAACAAAGGCATCGAAAGTGAATGGAACCTCGATTAGACTACACGAGGTTCTTATAAAACTGTTCTTATAGACGAAAAAGTGTATCGTAATTACGGCTTTCATCAAAGCTTAATTACCATGTTTGGTAAGGTTTTTAAAATTTTTTTTCTTCATTTTTGTTTCGGGAAGGCTTTCGTTTTTGAATGTTTCGCAAACTTTTCGGTAAGATAGTCGAATGTACGGTAAAATTACAACAATGTTAGAGTTAAACCACTGACAGTTCCGAATTATTTCAGTCAGGTGTGCATATGAGATTTTTAGTACTAAGTCATTAACTTTGTTTTCTCTTGACAAAGAAACTCTATACACGCTTTTTTTTTTATAAGAATACACTTTATAAGAATGTCCATGATGAAAATGGCCAAAAAATTTAGAATATGCTAAGAATATCACCATCATGGAATTTTGCTTTTCAAGCAAAGAATGTCAATTTTAGAGCATTTTAAATTATAAATTGCCAATTACCCCCAAGTAATGAGAATGCTGTAAGAATATTTTAGGATGATTTTCCCAAAAAAGTTAAGAATATCCATGATGAAATGGATTTACACCATTCTTATAAAAAAAAAAGCGTGTATTGTTTCGACTTCTTGTTTTCTGTTGGTTTGTTTATTCTTTTGTACAAAAGGTTTCTATTTTGAATTTTATGAATTAATTGTTATTATTCTTAATTATTTTTGTAATTGAATATTTTTGTTTGTTTTTTCTTAAGATTTCTCCTTAGTTGAGATGGTATGGAGTTTTTACAAGATACTTTAATAATTGGTCATTTGAAGTAATAGAGATGACGCGTTCTTTAGAAAAAGTAACAAAATTGTTTTATTACAGGTTAATGACCAACCAAATCAAATAAGAGCTTGTAAAAACTCCAGCTTGTCCCCCTTAGTTTGGTCACAACAAGGAACTGTTTGAATATCTGTATTAGCAAAACTAAAAAAGTTTCAGTGTCTCAAAATTAAGCAAAATTCGATAAGTCTTGGCGACCTTTCTTAATGAGTTCTGTTAGCACAAAAATATTTTAGATTGAATTTTGCACAGATCTTTTAAGGGTCCAAAACTCGATTTTAAACAGGAACACTTAATTATGACGTCCACCTGCATGATGACATCATCAGGTAGCTAGGTAAAAAGGGGTAATGGGTAATGATGGTGGAATTTTTTCATATTCCATTATGAACTGATGATTAAGGTATAAAAATTTTGTTTCTGACGTAGCTTTGACTTGACTTTACTTTAGTTCTCTTCTAGGTCTCCATTTTTTGTTAAGGAAAACAGTTTTATTTTTGTTTTCAATTTTTATTTCCCCTAAAATCTAAAATATTTGAAAGTACAATTAATGTTTTTCAGTTTTTTCAGTTTTTACCATTTTATTAAACAGGGCATCAAGCTTAAAATTTTTCAACTTTAAGATATGATAAGAACAAACTGAGGCTTAAATTACCGAAAAATTAGAAAGTGTTTTTTGAGTGAACAATATTATCTCTAATTTCACTCCGGATGATACCTGGAAATTTAAATCATTCTTAAAGTGCCTTAATTTGATTAATTTAATTTGAAAATCCACTCAAATTGACAAGACTCAATGTTTCAGAGTCAGGAGTTCAAGATTTGCACGAGGGTGAAGCTGAAATTTTTGTTTAAAATAAACATAAAATAATTGTGATGCCTTTGGGCCCTCCTCCGTCAACATTTGTAATTGTAGAAATTTATTGACTGACTTTTTTTAACGATAACAATATTTATTTATACCTTTTTTTTTGCTCAAAATTGAAATGATAAAATAAACACTTTTCTTTATCAGACTCCATCCTACACTTGTGTTCCTTGCCGATCATAGTATCTTAAACCTTTCAGGCCTTATCCATGTAAATACACGTTTTTTATAAGAACATCCAGATATTTTCTAAAGCCTCCGAATGTTCTGAACTTTTTAACATTTTAGCCTTACAATGTTCTTACTTTTACCATTTTGTGAAAAAATTTTGTTCTGTTTCCCAAGAAATTTCATGTTTTACAGTCTGCAAAGCCTTAGAATGTTCTTAACTTGCTCTTAATATTCTGGTCATCGAAGCCTATGTTCTTATGTAGTTTGTTCTTATAAAAACGTGTATATTGCATCTATCATAGTTTTCGTTTTCGCCTTAATTCCCCAACATCCAGCAACATCCCAAATGTCTCGCAATCATTAAAGCATTAAATTTAGAATTTTGGAATCCTTTCTGAGAAGATGGCTTGAATTTTGTACAGTACTTACACGGCTATCTTTCTTTTTTATATCTTTAGTATAAAAATGCAAAATATCGAAAAAAAAAGTATTAGATTCACCGGAGGACTCAACACATTGGTTGCTGAAGAAAACTCACAAACGGGTTTTTCTTGCCGAAAAAAGTCAGTTAACACATAAAAAACGTAAGTAACTTTTTGGGAAAAATCATCCTGATAAATTCTTACGGTATTTTTAGGTTTGGATCCAAACCTAGCCAAAACCTAGCTTGTAATAAATACCTTAAGCTAAAATTTGGCTCTCTGTGACGGAGATGATTTATTGTTTCTTTTGGTGCTCCCTCGGGAGATAATTTTTTTTCATGATATTTTATCGTCAACGAAAATTATGAGCAATCTGATTGGCTATCTGATTGGCTAAAATAGATTTTTTTCGAATGTTTTGATGTTGATTTCATCGAAATAGAGGAGAGAGAAAAAAACAAGAAGGTAATACTCTAGGGGCTGAGTTAGGTCTCGTATGCACATCGGCGTATAGTCATTTTTTCTTTTGATCATGAAAGTATAGTCCTTGAAGAGTCAGAAGACGTGTGTGGCGTTAATTGGATCAGGCACAAATTTCCATAATGGCGGATTTTAGATTTTCAACTCTTTTTAGCCCTCTTGCTTGAAAAATAATTTTTTTTAACTATAAACATAGACATTTTATACCAATCGATCACAAAGTTTATGCTGATTAAGAAAAATGTCAGAATCATGGTCTGAAAATTTTGCTATCTCGAGCTATAAAGTATTTTCGTTTTCAAAACTTAGAAAACGTAAGTACTTCGTATCTCTTGATAATGAAATTTTCAGACCATGATTCTGACCTTTTTCTTAATCAGCATAAAATTTCTGATCGATTGGTATGTAATATGCAGGGTTTTAAGCTCAAAAAATATTTTTCTTAGGCTAGCAGAGCCTAAGAGCCCATGTGTTGAAAGAAAATTTTGAATCCGCCATTATGGATCTCGAAATTCATGTAGAAAAAAAACTTTTCCTGAATTTTATTATTTGAACGGTAGGCAAGACCTTCCGAAAATTTCAAGTAAATTAAGTAAGCCAATCAAATGTTACAGCCACGCAAATCTGGAACCAAAAGTAGTCATTTCAAAATATCGAAATCGAAAGTGCTTCATATCTCCAGATAACGAAATTTTCAGACCATGGTTCTGACCTTTAATCAGCATAAAATTTGTGATTGATTGGTATATAATGTCTATGTCTAAAGTCAAAAAAAATTATTTTTCAAGCAAGAGGGCTAAAAAGGGTTGAAAATTTAAAATCCGCCATTATGGAAATTTGTGCCTGATCCAAATAACGCCACACACGTTTTCTGACTCTTCAAGGACTATACTTTCATGATCAAAAGAAAAAATGACTATACGCCGATGTGCATACGGGACATAACCCAGCCCCTAGAGTATAAAGAAAAATCAAAACATAGAAAGTTTTTTTCATTTTGCATTTCAAAGTGATTTTCACGAATTATAGAATCAGTGAGAGAGAGAGGAATAGAATAATTTTAAAATATCAAAATCACTTCAAGTCAAATTTCTATGTCGCCATAAGTGGTCTCAAGATTGTTTTGGGATAAGTCTGTGGACAATACTTTGTAAGTATTTCTTGTATATATTTCAAAGGACATTTATCCAAGGTTGTACATATTTTATAGACTCTCTAGAAGATAGATGTTCTTGTACATTTTTACACTTTTGACTAACTAACATAGGCCTATGTATAGGGCCCATTGAGTTTAAACCCCGAAGGGCCTGCTCCCGAAGGAGCTAGAGTAGAATCTTTGGGATAGGAAATTAAGCTACTTAATTCCCCATTCAGAACGCCCGCACGTGGCTTTTACACAAACGCCGGATTGAAAGTACAATCTATCGCTAGATAGAAAGAGTATGTGATTCTGATGAAAATTGAGGTATAAAACTTACATGCCTTGAAAATGTTCTATTAAAACTATTCCTATTAAAAATCGAAATTTACCCTTTTCAAAAGGTCGCGATTAAAAAAAAAATTGACCAAATTGAATGTGAAAATCGACAGAAATTTTGAGGAGAAAATCTCATCAAGTAGTCTCTCAGTCAAAGGGTCGATTTAATATTTTAGGCTCGGACATACCCGTCACCTCGAAAACCTAGCTCCCTCCGGGTGAACCAGCAAATCAACCGGAAACATCTTAAAAGCACTGCCACCATCAGGGGCCATCCCGAAGAAGGACTCGAAGAACCTTTAAAATCTACCCCTCCCATTACAATCATGGTCGTAATATTTTAGAAAAAAGGGAAATTTCCACGAATTTTCAAAAGTACTAACGATTTGGAAGTGCTCTAAATTAGGTAGGACGGGTAGAGTTTTAATGATGAGCAAGATATCTCTCTCATTCCAGAAACCAAAACACCCCTTAATACACGTTTTTTTATAAGAACATCCAAACTACGTACAACAAATTCACACAAAAGTCGATTTCGACCTCAGTCGATTTTTTTTTCCGAAAATACAAAAGTGCGCAGCAATTTTTATCAAAATACTGTCAAGAAATTACAAAACTGGGCAAAAATTTCGAAACTGCGCGTAACAGGTACAAAAATATCAATAGATAATCTTGATCTTCTAAGTGGAAATTATGGGTTAATAATTAGAGACATGTGTTTTAGATTTTTTTTGTTCAGTTTTAAGGCTCATAATTTCGGTGAATGATTTTCAAACAGGCTTTCAAGTTCATTATTCATAAAAAAGTTTTTTCAAAAAGTTCAAGAAAAATAATCAGGAGTAAAAAGAAAAGAAACGAAAAAAGGTTATCTTCTTTCATTCATATCGGTCATAATTTTCAAAAACCATACAGGACTTACAATTTAGCTTGGTTTCCAAAAACTGAGATAATTCAATTTGAATTCTGAACTGTTGAGGGCTTTTTAAGTGAAATGATGATGATGGTCTTCGAGGGCGTTTCTTCTGCACTTCTTTGATGGTGATTTATCAGAATTTAAATCGAAGAATCTCAATTTCGGGATTCCAATTTAAAAAATAAGTATTGTATAATTTGTGAAAAGGACGATCAATTTTTATGAAAGATTCAAAGACTGCAAAATTTCACGGAAAATAATCTGAAAAAGTTTCTTTATGTTTGAAAATTGTTGATAAAAAAAAAAGACCTTCAAAAGAAAAATAACCTAAAAATCCTAAAATCACCTGCTTGAAATCCTTCACCTTAAAAATTTACCTAAAAAACCCAACATTTTTATATATTTACAAAAAAATTATTAAAGATCAAAATTTATAAAAAGATGAAATGAAAAATACAATGAAAATAAATTTTTAAATGATTCTGAAATTGAAAGTTTACCACAAGCTTTGGTAAACTTCATCCACGTACTGGAAGACTTGTTCAGACATGGTGGGCTCCGGAGCTGGTGGCTCTGGGATACAAAAGTACTCATAGCTGAAAAGAAAACAAATAACTTTATACAGTTGAGTCTCTATAACTGGAGGGGCACAACTTTGTTCGAGTTAGGGAAATTTTGAGTTATGGAGTAAGGTTTATAAGATATTGTTAACTGAAGTGACCATAAAATTTTTTTTGGATTAATAAGAAGACGTTCGAATTAAAGAGGTTGGAGTGTTGTTCTTTCAAAAAGGGTGTGGCTGATAAGCATTTTCTTCTCTATCAGCGCAAAGAAAATAAGGCTTCAAGCCCATTCTGATCTGCAAAGGGTTTTTAAAGGGTTTGCAGTTTCTTAAAATAATTGTACTATGATACTTAAAAACCTTAAAATTTGAACATTTCAACACAGCATACAAAAAGCCTTGAGTTTACTTACCCAAAGGTTTTTGAAAGACCACAAGCGCTCTGGGTGAAGTACGTGGACCAGCTATCATCTGGTTCCTGGACAGGCTCTGGGGGTGCACTGAAACTAAAATTGAAAAATTGTGAAATTAATCAAAAATATATTTCAAAACCAAAAAATTTATAAATCCATAACTCGGAGTTTCATCCTCTAAGCAATCACCAGATGTAACTAAAAAATTAAAAAGCTGTGTGAAACATTGTGAAATGACATATTTTTCTGGAAGTTGACCTTGCCTTGCTTCCCAAGTGCTATTTCTTTATATCAGGTTTAATAAAAAGATTGCCATGGCCTTGGTAAAACAATAGCCAGTTTATATGCGCTTTTGAAGACAACGATTTGGCGACTTGATTAAAGCGATTTGGAAAAACCTGTAGTTCTGACTCGCAAAATCGAGGACGGTAACAGTGCTGATGATTTACTGTCGTCCTCAATCAATCAGGCTCTAGCCTGTCGTCCTCAATCAATCAGGATGTAGACAAATTAAGAGCCTACCGTCTACGTCATAGAAAAACACAAATGTATAAGCTCGCTAATAAGAAGTGCGATAAAAGTGAAAAAATTTAATTCTGCTCATCACCCGGGTCAAATATGTTCCAAAGACATTTAGACAAAATAAAAATTGAATTTCTCACCTAAGGCTGGCGAATAAAGGATCAAGCTGACTAATGAGCCAAAGATAAATGTCAGAAAGCCATTGACCCCATGTTAGAGGTTGAATGGGCTCTGGTTCCACTTGGATCTGCTCCCTAAAAGTAAGAAATAAGCAAAAATTACGTAAATTACGCATTCCCTAAAAATCGCAAAAAACTGTAACTCTTCAGTCAAATTTACTGATACCGTGAAGTCTTCGTAACTCGAACATACACAGGGAACACAAAATTGTTCCAATTAAGAAAATTTTGAGTTATATGGAGTAAGGTTGATTAATCGTTTTTAACTGAAAGAACCATAAAACTTATTCGAGATATAGAGGTTTGAGTTAAAGAGACTCCACTGTGCATACAGTAAACCCTCGCTTATTCGAACTTCTATTATTAAAATCTTTCTATAATTTGAACTTGTTTCCAGTCCCTGTCAAGGAGAAACCCTCTTGAAACACTTTATATTATTCGAACAAATGCTGTTCAAAATCTAATTGGGAAGGGTCAACTTTGTAATACATATACAGTGCCGTAGGAAGCCATTTGATATTGTTGTTCAGTGACACTGTGAGGGTCAACCATGGTTTGGCCCGAGGGAGGAAATTTTGAAATCTAGAGCTCTAAATTGGGTAAAAACACACTCAGAAAACTAAAATAATTCGAATAAAGGGAAAATCTTGGTAGCTACGGCACTGCATACAAACATATTTTCTTTCATTTCATTAGTACTCACCCAGAATTAGCGAAACCGAAGACATAGAGAGCGATCCCTAGGACCAAGAATCCACAAATGGTCAGTAGCACTGGTTTAAGCCAGGGTGCAAGAATTTCCCTCACAGTAGGTTTGCTATATAAAAACAAATAAACAGTTGTTAGGTAATGTGACACTGTTGGTTTGGGGGGGGGTTGTACTTTTACGTTGTGACGAAATTGGCCTTATTTTAGTACCGTATTACGGGATTTGACGAAAAAAGAGACGGGAAAACGATATTTAAAATCAGACGGTGACGGTATTCTGCCTTATTTTTTGTCACTATGCCAGTATTTTAACCTCTACAAACCGGTGTGACGGTGTTATTATTTTGTTTTCAAATTTTCGGGATTTCGGTATTTCGAACCCCTATAAACCCCTCCCTTGGTTGTCAGAATATGTTCGCATTTTTAGGTATCTTGGGATTCTGCTGAATTAAAAGTTCGGTCGAGAATGACATTTTTAGGCTACTTTATGTAATCGGATATTATAATTTCTTTCAGACTATATTCTTAGCCTAAGCTTTTAAGTCTTAAGTCTCACGTTGATACTCAGAGTTAAAACTCTACTTTCTGACCCTAAGTTAAGGCACTTAAATACTACTTGAATTCCTTTTTCGCCATAATATATTCTGCCTATGAGAGAGAGGAGATGATTAGGTTACTTAAAGAATTATTACCTCTGAACATCAAGCTCACTATTCAGAATAGAGTTTTTTGTCTTAAGCATTTCAGTTGATAATTGATTAACATCAGTGACGTCAGTTAAGTTAGAGACGTCCGTTTCGACGGGAACGTCTTGAGTATCATCAACCACTACATTATTCATCTGTGTAGAGGATTCAGTCTTTTCGATGGTGGCAGGTGGTGCCAAGCTTGAGCGACGCGTCTAAGAAAAGACACAAAATACAGTAGACTCGCGCTAATTCGAACTTCCATTATATTCGAATCTTTCTATAATTCGAACTTTTGTCCAGGAGAAAATCTCTTAAAATACTTTCTATAATTCGAATCTCTCTGTAAATTCGGTCAAATAAGATTCCATATCTAATTTGATACCATATACCTCCGTGCCAGAGTTCCCTGTATATTAGAAAAATAGTCACATTTACACTCAACTATTTTTTGACAAACAAACACATAAAACTTTCTACTTATAGTTGTGTTCGGAACTTTTTTTCGGGACACCCTGTATTAATCAAGTAGCATTAGGCGGAGTCAAAAATCTAAAAGAAAATAAATCAATATCATATATAAGTTTTCTTAGAGTTGTGAGCTGTAAATTCATAATCAACTGATAACTTAGACCAATAAAGAATAAATGCAAGCCCGAGAAAATTCATCAAGCTTTTCTTGGTCTTAGCCTTTACTGTATTTCTTTATTGAGCTATTAATTGTTTTAAGATTTAAACATTTTCAATGAAAAAATATTAATTACTTACTTGCATATTTATGTAGTAACCGAGTAATAATGTGTATAAAGATAAATTATGAAGATCTTAGCCGGTTGCGGAAAGATATTGCTGTGTAGATTTTCACGTGTTGATGTTTGAGAATATGAAGTTCGAATGCACGTTTATCCTGTACGTTGAAAGTGTGTGTTACTGTAGCAAAAAGAAAGAAATTCGTTTTGACGTTAAATATTTTAAGTTTTAAAATGTGAATTGACGTCAATTATGTCTTTTTTATAGATTTGACGTCATTATGAGAAAGTATTGGATTCATTCTCCTGGCCTCGTTTTGGAGTTGTTGTTATAGCAACAGATCATAATGGTTGCTGATGGTTTCAAAATCAAATCCACTGATATCGTAAGTTATGATTTTACTTTCGCTTTTAGACCAAATCACCGACCTCTCTATTTTATTTTCTGGATATCGCATGTTTTCCGCTTTAGAGGTGTATCACCGCATTGCGATCAAGTGAAAAAATAGATAAGAGGGTATCTCAACTTTGACAAAAAGGGGTGCGGGGATGTGCCGCTGGTGAGGATACCTTTTTTCCCACCTCCATGAGTCCCAGGTAGAGTCACAATCCTCTTGTTCATTTGTAGATTAGCAATCGTCTGCCTTTCCTTGGACACAGGAACGCGGTAAAAGTGCTTTAATAAGTTCTTATAAAAAAGATGAATTGCCACGGGAGAGTGATTTGGAGAGCGAAGTTGTGTTCAGTGAACGTAGTGAGGCCATTGCAAATGTAGGCTGCACTAAAATACAACGACGTGGTTTATTAGTCTAGTTCCTTTGAGATTTTTTCAGGTCTTTTCGATCGGTGATTCTTTTCCGATTGGTTGTTTGCTCATTATGGCTCGCTCTGGGTCGCTCGGGTTCATTCCGCAGAATAGAAGCACCGCTTTTCGATCAATCAGAACTAACGCATTACCGTTAAAATTGAGCCGTGTATAATTCTTGTTATATAACAAGATTGTTACGGGATATTAAACGGGAATACGGGATACGATACGAAACGGGATTACGGGCGTGATAATATCAGTTTGTGTACTAGCCTCTGTTTTCCGTAACATCCCCCTTCTCTCCTTATAATCATATAAAGAGCATTAGCTTTAAGTGTGTGCAAACTCTTTCTTGCCATCATGTAGAAACCCGTCTCAAGGGAATTATTCTGATAAGGCCAACATGGTGCGCACTTAAAGTCAACGGACTAGAGCATCTTAACGTTAGAAGAAATAGTTAGAAATTTTTATATTAGACCAGAGAAGTGTAAAGAGATAGAAAAACAGCTTCAAAATGGTGTAAAATTTGTTACTTCACACTGAAAGCTTAGGGGGCAATCGTTAAAAACGAAAAGCGAAAAATAACATATGAAGAGCAGTATCTTCAGATATATACGCTTTTTATAGGAAAAACCAGTAAGTCATGTATGATTCTGGCTGGGCTGCTCTTAAATTTATATGAGTTTTTCAGCCTGAAATGTCAATATTAATTAAAATGGAAATCTGAGATTCAGATTCTTCTTAATTTGTTCTTAGGTTTTGGCCAAATTTCAGCCTCGTATTCTTATGAAATTGTTCTTATAACGGATGTCACTCTAAGTAGACTGTAAATCACTCCCTTGACACATTTGTTAGCATTTGAAAGAATTTTGTCTCAGGTCACTCTTAACAAAAATTACTGTAGGGCTAAGATCATTCCTTTTGAACGCAAATTCAACTCTATGTGTTCGTTTTGCTGCGGTGGCACCTTAATGAAAGTTATGGCTAGTTCTATTCCATTTAGTTTCTTTGATTAGACTACTACTGAATTTCACAAAAGTTTGACCGGAACTTTAATTTAAAATTTTCACCATTTCCCAAATTGATTATTCGTAAGCTTTTTTAGCTATGACTGGATTTGGATTCCGGCTCATCCAGCTGTCACAGCGATTCCCACTCGCAGTTGTTCACTTGGCAAGTGAACCAAACTTTGCCCGGGTCAACCCATGTCATGTGAGAGGAAATGGGTAGTTGACCCAAGGTGCTGACGGGCTGATCATTGACAGCGTTTATAGTTGCGAGAATGAGCCTCGGAACCTCTTTTAACTCAACCAAATAGAAAAAAGACAACGTTGCTAGAACGCTCATCTAACGTTCGATGTCATTGATTTTCGGTGGACGTCGATAATATGTTACGTGCCAGTTTGGCGGATTTTACACAGTATTTAAAGTGTTTACATCTCGTTGTTTTAACGTTCAACTAACGTTTTATGGACGTTTTGAACATTAGATGAACGTTGAAGCAACGTTATGTGCCAGCTGGGATTTGGCTCTTTATTATTCGATCTGCAAGGGGGCTCCTAGCGGTTTTGGTTAAATGCGTAAATGGTCCTTTTTCACTTGCGTGAATGCGCGAAAATTTCCAAAAAGAATGCGTAAATGCGTGAAGTTTTCCAAACTTTGCGTGAACTGAAATTGCTTTAATTACGAAAAAAAGTGATTGTGTGAATTGAAGGTCCACTGGGTAGCCTCTGTAAAGTACCAACTATTTCCTGCGAATTAGAGAAACATTCGAATTACAGAGAATAATTTAAACGACTTTTGATCTTATAGGGGACCAATTCAAATTATATTTGAAACATTAGAAAAGAGATTCAAAGGAAGTTCAAACTAGAGAGTACATTGTGTTTCGATCCAGATACCTCACTTGGTTGATTACTAAAATGGAAAGCACGATACGGTCAAAAATTCGAATGAATTTTGCTCTAAGCACATCAAGATAACAATGCCCTAATCTAATAAGAGAGCATATCCATTTTACGCATACGCCATCTGCAAAGTACACGTGTTTTTATAAGAAGATCCGAAATCTTTGAAGCCTTCGGATGTTCTTAACTTTTTGAGTTTTAAGCCTAAATATATTCTTAATGTGTTCTTATTATCACCCTAATAATGTGAGTATTTTTGTCCATTTTCCTAAGAAATCGGGTGTTTTAGACTCCACACAGCCTTGAAATGTTCTTTTTACTTGTTCTTAAGATTTTGGCCATGAAAGCCTTATGTTCTTATAAAGGTTGTTGATATATAGTTTGTTCTTATAAAAAACGTGTAAAGTGAATCCGACGATCTGACCTGGCTGTCGAATCAAAACAAATAGTTTAGCATTCTAAACGTCTAAAATCCTCATATAACACTCACACTTCTGTATCCATGAGAAACATCTCCAGCCTACCAAAATCATAAATGCTGCTTTAAAAGGTTGGTGTCTGTACTGTGCTCTGTGTTTGATGTTTGATTTTGTTGGGGTTCTTTTGCATCGTCTTTGTTTGGTGGCTAGAATCTAATCTAGTTTTTAGAACCCTCGCAATTTTTTTCGAAATTGAAGCATTCACTGTTGGGCCACTTTTTCAGAGGGTGTTAATTTAATGGTTAGCGCTGACTGAATAACTAGACCTAATATAATAATAGATAGAATACCTATAACTAGGTTTTAGGCCTAAAAATGTTCTTAAAGTTTTTAAACATTGACTTTCAAGCCAAAGGGCTATCCTCAAGACTCCTGGATGGAAAATGAAACCACTTATTTCCCATCCAGACCGCCCGCGTTTTTTTACACAAAGGCCGGATTTATCTGATATTCCGATGGCGTATTGGCGGCCGCCCACGCTAAAGCTCTAAGCGGGCCAATATACCATCGGAGAGAAATATTAGTCATCCATTGATGTGCCGACATAAGTTTAGCCCTCATTTTCGGGGCCGTGCTGAACGCTCAAAAATTGTTTTTTTGAGATCTGGCGCCTCAAAAAGACCGTCAAATCACTGTCGTTAGTTACCACGTCATGAGTATGTCGGCAAAAATTACAAACAACATGGCTTATGTAATTTTCAAAAAATGTGTGCTGTTATGGTTGTTTTTGGTTTCTTTTGATGGATTTTTTGTAGTTTAACTGTACTTATCACTCCCTGAATATTAGTTTCAGTATCCAGTGTAATTTCTGTATGTGCACCAACCCAAAAAATGTGTTTCTACCACAGAAAAGTTGATAATCATAACTTTTGTTTTTGTTTGTTTTGATGGCTGATTTTTTCTGCACTTTCTCAAATTTTATACCATTCAAAGACCAAAGAAACTAAAACAGGTATGTTCCTATGGGCTTAGGCTTTTATCAGTAACTTTCATGTTGTTATCTATCTTAGACCGTCCTCCAAATATAACTGTTGTCCACCGGCCGACAACCAACAACAACCCGACTTCAGTGTTCCTGAACAAAAGTTTTTTGGATAAAATCTTTATTAAACTTCACAAAAGTGTTATTCATTGAGGGGTATTCATTTTCTATAGCTTTAGTTTTTCTTTTAGTGTTATTTTTAGATGCTGATTATGACTTTTCTCTTCTTTCAGGCTTTTTTGTGTACAATGTTATTTCTATTTTGTTTTTGCTTCTGTGATCAGTTTAAAGAAGGAAAAATACTTATTTGAGTATTTCTACATGCCCTCCTTGTGAAAAGAATGATAATATTTTGCATAATTCCTTCTCCAAAAAGTTTTGTATTTGAATTTATTTCGTGAAACCTTTTGAAGTTTTTTCTGACCCAAATTTTGTCGGCCATGACACCTTCCCTGTCCAAATTGCACTCGGGCCCATTTATTTTTCTAAAAAATTACGCGGTCAGGCGAAATTCCGTAATGTATTTCTTCCAGATGTTGAAAATTTTCCCGACCTTCAGAGCTTTAGCGTGTCGGAAGAAAATTTCTACATCAGGTGTCAGATAAAGGCCGGATTGAAACTATAATCTATCACTAGATTTCAAAAAATGCAGTCCTCAAAAACCAAGGAACCGCTAGATACAATCCTATGTCATGATTACGTCGCGTTTTAGGCGCGTTTTGGATGGGAAGTAAATGGCTTCACTTTTTCTTGCCTGGGCTTTAAACTCAATGTGTTTAAATTTATTACCCTCAAAGCTTTGTATGTCTTTCTATTATGTACTTTGTTTCTAGAACTGGAACGTTTAGGAGATAAATTTGACATGTGTTAGGTTATTTTTTGTGTTTGGGATTGAAGCTCATTTTCTCAGTGGAAGTTTTCAAATAGTCTCTCAGGCTCAGGCTCAAAAAATATATAAAAAGTTGAGGAACGGTATAAGTTAAAAGTTGACTTTAATTAAATAGCAAAAAATAAGACGAGATTATGAGATTTCAAAATTTTGCAATATTGAAATTTCAAGAATTATTTTTACGTCCACAATCTTTTTCAGTGGGATTTATAGTAAAGCTCGAAAGCAAAAATCAAATGCTGAGATATTCCAATTTTAATTCTGATTTTTCGAGGGCGTTAGTACAGAGATGGTGATGAGGGCGGTGTTCCGATCTTGAACGGGTGGTTCTGTACTGTCTTCTGATGTTGTTTGTCAGACTTCAACTTAAAAATCTCAGATTTTGGGCTTGATTTTGAAGTTTACTATATATCTTACTGAAAACGAGTGTGGACGAAAGATTTGCATTGTAAAATATTTTGTTAGTCTCGCCATAATGAAAAAGAGATTCATAGAGTTATCTCAAGTATCGCCTGATCAACATTCGTAGACCCCACCTTAAAAACTTACTCCAATCCCAAACCTTTTTTTCTCTTTAAAAAATAAAAATAGCTTACAAAGGTTGAAAAATATAGATTTATAACAAAATTGTAATTAGAGATACTAGTGTGTCACCCATTCTTATATTTACCATAAACTTTGGTAAACTTCATCCACATACTGGAACATTTGCTCGGATATGGTGGGTTGCGGAGCCGGCGGTTCTGGCACGCAAAAGTACTCATAGCTGTAAAGAAAGCATTCAACATTATACAGTGGAGTCTCCATAACTCGAACATACACAGGGAACACAAATTTGTTCGAGTTAAGGAAATTTCGAGTTATAGGTAAGATTCATAAGACATTGTTAACTGAAGTGACCATTGAATTGTACTATGATACTGAAAAACCTTAAAATTTGAACATTTTAATACAGCATACATAAAGTCACTACTTCAATGACTTGAAATTACTTACCCGACACTTTTGGAAACACCACAAGCGTTCTGTGTGAAATATGTGGACCAGCTATCATCTGGTTCTGGAGCTGGTGATTCTGGGACCCAGAAACAATCCAAGCTAAAAATTAAAAAGTACAAAAAAAATTACTGAACAGGATAGAATATTTTCAGATTACTATCGACTCTCGCTAATTCGAGCTCAAATGGAAATTTTGCTATTTTGTTGAGAGATTTGATCTATATAAAGTATTTAAAAAGATTTTCTTCTTGATTGGGACTGAGAATTAGTTCGAATTATAGAATTATTCGTATAATAGAGTTTCGAATAAACGAGAGTTCACTTGAATATAGAACTCAACATTTGCAGCTCTCAAAAGTTGTTTTTAAAAATTAAAATTCAATAATATCTTAGGGATAGAGAGTTTTTATTATTATATCACTGATTCTTACCCAAAATTTTTCGCAAAATCACAGGTTTTATGACTGAAATGATTCAACGAGTTGTCCCCCTTTCGATATTCATCTTCAACTGAAGATTGGGAGCTATAACGAAATCGGATAAAAAAGATAAAAAACTTTAAAAACATTAAAACTTTATTAAAGGAAAACCAACTCTGACAGAAAGAAAATTTGGCCGACTTTGTAGATTCACCCAAATCCCGCTAAATCAAATTCCCGTCAAAAATTCATTTTTTCCGACAGCCGCCAAATTAAATTTGATTTATCCTATACAAATTTACGTAACTTTTCTGTGCTATTCTACCCAATATGTCACTCACATCCAATCAGCTTTTAATCGTAAGTAGTAAACGTGACATAGTGTCAGAAGAAATTGTTTTTCTGAAAAAGAGCTCTACTCCGTTATGTCAAATAATAGTCCAATTTTAAATATTGGCGGAGGGGGGGGGGCAAATACGTGTACTTCCATTCTGAAAAGGGCAATTTATAGACACTTTGTACAACCCTGTGTCACAGACCCGGTGCGAGATCCCCTACCCACTGAAAAAAGACCTTTTCATAAATTACGTCACGAACATCACTTGCCTCGTATTCAAACAATTTCCATGGTGATTATGTCCCTTGAGACATTAAATGATTTTTTATGAATAGAAAGTAGTTTTAATAAAATCCGCTGGGAGTTAATCACCATGGCAATAATTTCAAGACGAGGCAAGTGATGTTCGTAACGTAATTTAGTAAAAGGTCCATTTGACCAGAATTGGGGAAAATACCCTACAACTTTAGTCCCACTGGAAAATTTGGATTTCATTTTATTCCCTTTTGAAATTCAATTTGAAATAACCCCTGGATTGTTTAACCTTGAAACAATAGAATTTTCATTGGGGTTTCGATATGAATCTTATCCCCGCTGTTGGAAAAAGTTGAACCGGGGCTGTGAGACACCCCTGTTTCTGTCAGAACCACTACATGAATATTTTCAGCCTAAATGTTCTCATCGATTTAGAAAGCTGATGCCATCAGCCATCCAGTGGGGAGTTCATGGAAGTTTCGAATTTTTCAGTTGGAACATTGGTTCAGCTAAAAAAATTACAGTTTTTCTGTAATTTGGCGCAGCAGGCGAAAATCTTTGGTCTAAGAAAGCTAAAACAGCGTCAGCGTTTTACAAAAGCTGCACAAGTCTTTTTGCATTTCAGCTTGGAGGTATGCTTAGCATTATATTTTTACCGAGTTTGAGCCTAAGTATGCTTATAAACGTTATGCTTACAAAAAAAGAGTGTATTAAAGCTTGACCTTAGTCCTTGAATGGATGATTTTTAAATGTTAACTGAAACACCAGTGCAATTGAAAAATGAGGAAATTTTTGGTAAAAATTAATAAAACTGCTTATTTTAAAGAAAAGGTTATAGATGAAATCAGATAAAAAATATTACCAAAATCCCTTAAGGAGTTCCTGGATTTGTTCGATCATCCGGTTGTAATTGTCTTCTACATACGCTTGCCAAGCTCCTGGCTCTTGACAGCTATTATTGATATCAGAATCAATTCTTCGATAGAAACTGATAGAAAAAAGAAACAGTGAAACTTTATTCCTTCAGTACTGTGGGCTGGGGCTAAAATAAAATGGGTCAATTTTGGGGAGGGGGTACTATTTTTGCAAGGTGAAGGGTATGTCCGAGCCAAAAATCGAAAATCGTCCCTAAGAGAGAGGAAAATCTGGCGTTTTTGGGACCCTTAGAGAGACCTTTCTCAAAATTAATGTCGATTTTCACTCGATTTTTGTCCAAATTTTGGAAAATCACAACCCTTTGAGAATTTTCGACCCTTATAGAGACTCAATTTTCTTTTTAATGGTTTTTGTACCCCTTTGATAGACTTTCGAGGGTGTGAAAAAGGGACCCTTATAGCTCGTTAATACCCGGCACCCATTTTGGCTAAGTAACCCCTCCGGAGTTTGGTTTCGTTGGAAAGCTCTTTTCAAAATCTACCAGGTGTGTCATATAAACATCTCATCACTTCGATTTTTGAAATTCATTGTTATGAATTCAACATGGGGTAACTTAGACATTAACAGTCCGTTTTTGACCTTCTAGTGTCACTTTTGGGTCCTTTTAAGAATACGAAAACCATAAAAAGTAAAAAAAATCTTTGTAAGGCTTAAAAAACTTTTCAAAAACCAGCTCTCTGAGGGTCACTTTTATTTTTCTAACCAGTCTCTCTAAAGATGGCATTATAATATACCCGAAATTCTCCAACTCTAGCACCCCCTCAGGGAAATACAACGATAGATGATTTATTTATCTTTTAAATGACTCCTTCTAAGATGCATAATAGTAGGGGCGAGGTCTGAAATGTTTTCAAAATCTAATAAACGGTGGGGTAAATAGAAAGGAGGGAGTGGGTCCGAAATTGTACCTCTAAAAACCCCAAAATTAGGTAATTAAACAGACTATTTAGGGCAATTCAGATTGCGATTGTTGAAAGTATTTTCAAAATCTAATAAACGAGGGGGGGGTGGGTTAAATGGAAGGAGACTCTGAAATTGTACCTCTAATACCCCAAAATAAGGTAAAAACAGTCTATTTAGAGCAATATTTTACAATTGTAAATAAACGGGGGAGATCATGATAAAAAAGGGGGATCTGAAAAATTTCCAAAATTAATAACCGTTCTCTTACCCTATCATCCTGTTGATGGAATCGTATTTCATTAGGTATATCACCAGGCAAGAAACAAATAACACTAGCATAGCTAGTAAAATTCTTTTAATAAATGGTTTAAAATTGGGCTGAGCCAATGATACCGAGATAGGTTCACTGAAAAAGAAAAGATAAAAAACAAATTTAAACTCTAGGCAATATCTTTTCTTAGAAATCAATTTATAGTGTTTGAAGGCTTAATAATCAAGCGCTTTGTTTGAGATTCTTTCCCAGCTACAGGGAAGTCTGAATTTCTCAATGATTTCATTGGTTGACGCTAAACTTAGAGGACATTTAAAGGTTAAGAGTCTTCACTAAGCAAGCAGTATGAAAAATTACCACCCTACAGAACTGTAAGTCAGAAATAAAACATATAGAATTTTTTACCTTTCCAAATTTACTGGGTTGATGCCTTCTACGTTCGTTTCGTTTTGGGTATTATCAAATGAGTGAGAAGAGCTTTGCTCAACATTAAAATTCAGTATGTTGGCGTTAACAGCACTGGTAAGGTTAGCAACACTTGCTAAATTCTTGTTTAGTGCTTGCGTATCGTCCAAGTCGAGGGCGGGCTTCTGACTACCCCGTCGTGTTTTGTGGGACTGAATGAAAGAATAAGAAAGTAGTGATTAATTACTCGATACATCTCAGATTCTTTAGAAGATATTTTTCATAAATACTTCATAAACTGTTTGACAATTTAATGAACATGACCAAGATGTGTTACCCCCGGTAAACCCCATTAACATCCGGAGGGGAGGGGGCACTCGATTTCTAAACGACGACATGTGCCGCCAAAAAATGGCTTTCAAAATTGGACCCTTATAATGCAGCTCTTGAGTAGTGAAAAAGAACCCTTACAGTGTATTTTACCTACCGTTTCTAACCCTGACGATGTAGTTTAATTTCATATCTTATTTTGGCGAAGCCACCTGAAAGTGAGACAGAAATGTCGAAACAATGTGTAAAACAAATCAAAATGGGTGCGAGTCATAACTTTAAAGGTACACTACTACACTAGATTTTTACTATCAGACTTGCAACTCAGTAGTATCCAAACAAATCCTTACAGTGCACTCAGCTAAAAGAAGACTCTTGTAGTGCGCTCTATCAAAAGTACACCCTTACAGTGCATTTCGAAGGTCTCGAAAAATCTACTCTTAAGGGCGGCACATGCCGTGGGTCAGACCATATGAGTTGCCCCCCCCCCCCGGATTGATATTCATTAACTCTTCCACATTACCCATGACTGGATGGGGAATGCTCACTCTCAGCGGGTCATAAGGCAGTAAAGTATAAGATGTATTATTGTATACATGTAGGCAAAAACAACCATTGAATAATTCCCGTTATCGTCTACCTCGAAGCAAAACGCACTGTCGAATATTTTTAGATATCCAACGGAAAACATCTCTTCTATAGCAGCGAGCATAAAGAAAAAAAGTTTGTTTTTGCCTAGATTATATTCAATAGATTTTCGTTGGTTATTGGATTTATTAACCCTCGGTGATGTCAACTCGGCTTTTGCCTCGTCGAATCAATAACCAACTTTAGCCTATTGAATGTTTGCTTAATATTTACCTCCTGAATCAATGATTCCATTGTTGTAAGTTTTATACAAGTGAATTAAATGGATCTCGTCTGACTGTTGTTGGTGTAGGTTTGATGGTTGGTAGTAGAGTAAGGTCTTTGTCTTTGTAGCAAATGTTTGGTTGGTTGTGTGTTGGAGAATGTTGGAGACCAGAAGTGTGAATGAATTTTAGCTTGAAGGTGTTGAGTTGTAACTTACACCAGCTCATTAATGACTTCAAATATGTACTGTTAATAATTGTTATTGACGTCAAATTATGTTTTTAAGAAATTTGACGTCACAAAGTGAGTTTTAAGAAAAAAGAAATGATATAACCTCGTTTGGATGTTATATTCGTTACCATTGGCAATAGAGATTCAAAACAGCCAATACACGGGTTTCAAAATTATATCAATGCAGTCAAAACATGTGATTACTCGAAAAAGTTCACGTGATTTTATTCCCATGTTACTTGCTTTACAAAATAAAGCTGATCTGAAGTGTATCCAGATATAATTGGCATGCAGTGGAAACAAGAATGCCTGTAACTTTTGATGGTGAAATATAATTTCCAAAATTATCTTTTAGCTGAAAAATTCGCGATTTTTAGCAGTTAAATTTGCGATTGCAAAAATTGAGCTTTTTTTCTACTTATGCTAAAACGTTTATTTTTACACCAGTGGTATTTCAACCTTAGGTTAAGAAACTTGTGAAATTTCAAGGCAAACGAAAAAGTCCTTCGGAAGATATGGGACCCGAAATACCCCTTGCTAGCACTTTTCTGTGAAACGTCAAATCTCCAAATTTTTAATAAAAACATTTTTGGGGTTAGGAGTTTTGCCTACAAGGTTAGTTTTTGGTCATAAAAACTTTTTGCCGGCCCTAATTCGCGGGATCCTTCTCAAGAAAGTCTCAAAATCCTATCTACTTTCGAAACAATCACATGCGGTTGAGTCCCACGAAGCTACGGATCCTAAGGGTTGGCCCACTACTATCATGGATCATTTCGGTGCTGAGATATTTATGGGGTTCAACGTTAAGATATTGAGTTTAAAGCCCGAAAATGCTAGAAAGGAAATTCTTTGAAGGGAATTAAATGAAGCCACTTACTTCCCATCCAAAACGAGTGACCCGCGTGGCTTCCACACGAACGCCGGATCGAAATAAAATGTACTAAAGGCTTTAAGAAAATGAGATGCACCGAAAGAAAAAAGCACTAGATTCAATCCATCCTCCTAATCGCGTCGCATTAGACCTTTTCATTAATTACGTCATGAGCAACGCTTACCTCGTTCTCAAGATATTGCTATGGTAATTGATTCCCAGATGAGTTCACAAGAGTTTTCACTATTCCAAAGGAACAATCGAAGACTTGTTAAGGTTTTCAAATCGGGGCAGTCGTTGTGCTCGAAATGATTTATGAAAAGGCCTATTCTTTACGTTTCACTTTTCTTGCTTCGGAAATGTTGGAGGTTTCATTCTTCTAGTCTTTCGGACTTTAAACTCTAAAGCAACAATGATTATTATACTATAGGCGACTTCACATAGACGAAGCGAGATACCCTGCAAAAGAGTATGGACTTTTATGACATATTCATCATATTTTGATAAAACAAAGAATATAATTACAGTGTCATAAAAACTGCTCTCGTCCATAAATTTTGCAGGGTATCTCGCTAAGCCTATGAGCCTGAATGAAATCGTAATGTTTTAAAGCATAATTGAAAGCACCTCATGAAAAAATTCACCTGACGCAATCAATAATATGCTTTTGATTCAATAGTTTCATTCAATGGCAATACATAGTCTAAGTCTGGTGAGCCCAATTTGCATTTTGCATCAGAATTTCATGATTTAGGTTACATCTGAGACGGTGTGCTATAAATGCAAATTATTTGAAAGTATTATTTTAGGAGTCCCTCCAAGCGGTTTTCGTGATGGCGTGATAGGGACTTTTTATTGCATGATTACGTGATTTGGAATTTTTTTCGTGATTGCGTGACCAAAGGTCAAAACATGATCGTGATTTGAAAGATTTTTGAACCGTGATGCGTGATTTGGACTTTTTCAAAGGGATGCGTGATAAGCCAAATTTTTTGCTGATTTTCGGGATCGTGATTGAAGACAAAAAATTGCGTAATATCGTGATTAGACTTACCGCTGGGGGCTTCTCTTAGGGCTCAAAAGCAAAAAGTAGAGCTGGCAATAAAGAACCTCGTCCAACCAACAATACATTAATGCTTTTGAACGTCTAAAATATACCCCTTTGCAGTAGGCCCTAAGGCTCAAAAACAAGTAGACAAAATATAAGTTATTCAATTAATAATACTACCCCTTCACAGTAGATCCTCAAAAACGAGTCTAAAGTCACTCATTTAAGTTATTCAACTAATATAATACTACCCCTTCACAGTAGATCCTCAAAAACGAGTCTAAAGTCACTCATTTAAGTTATTCAACTAATATAATACTACCCTTTCACAGTAAATCCTCAAAAACGAGTAGACAAACCCATGAATGAAACCAGCGAATTTGTGTACTAATGTTTTTGAGCATCTAAAGTCAGTTTAAAGTAATATTAGTACGGATCTTAACCTGAATGAACAATCTGAAATATATTACAGACCCGGCGTAAAAGTGGGGAGGCTGAAGTCTCCCCAGTCTCCCCGCTTAATAATATTATACATTATTTTTTAAGAATTTGAACATTTAAATAATGCGACATAAACATCTTCATATGGCAGAGATGAATATTTTGAAACCAAACTCTATGGGTATAATCTTCATCTGCCATTGAGGATCGAATACAGCTGTACCTTCAACATTCTCAAAAATGCAAAAAAATTTTCTGTTTCTTTTGAATAATATGATATTATAGTGCGGGCTACCATTCCTTGAGGTATATATCAAGATGACTTTTTATCAGAAGGAAAATTTCCAAAAATTAATGTTAAAATAATCCAAGAAACTTTGGTCCGTAAAACAGCTTTCTTCCTTAAAGACCTTTATTGAAATCAGTTCTCATTTTATTCTCACTTTAATTTTGAAGAAAAGTAAGAATCTTTTAGGTTTTTTGAGAAGTGAATAAGTAAGGCTCTGAATAATCCATATGATATCAAACTTTACTGGGTATTTTTGCCAAATTTTCGAGAAAAGCCTGAAAATTTTAAGTTCTGAAAAGTTCCCGGGAAAAATGGGCTACGGGGATGTGCCACTGGTCAGGGTACCTTTCTTCACCTCCATGAGTCCCATGTAGGTTCAAAAAACACTAAAATCAGTCCCTCGTAGGGTACCTTTTCGGGGGCGAATTTGGAAAAAATATGGAGTATTTTGAGAAAGTTTTGCAATTTTAGTCCCATTCAGGGTTACTTAAAAAAAAACGAAGTTAAGTGGCACACCCCCTTCGCGGTCGGCAAGGGTAGTACTCCCCCGGGAAAAAGTTAAAAGTCGTGCATGTGAGTTGTTCGATCCAAGTCATATTGTTGATATTGAGACACTAAATCTTCAGGATAAAAAAGCAACAAGCAGTCAAAACAGTGAAAATAAATCACCCAGAATTCTGCATATATGCTTTTAATCACCTAAAATCAAGTTTTGATGTACATGATAATGCACTCAGGGTGCAAAGGTTGAGAGTAATAAGTATGCGAATGAAAGGATCCAACCCCTAACACAGAACAAAAATGAAAATAACTTATCTTTTTCGTAATGCCTTATAGCTCCAAAAAGATTTATTTCCAAACTTTGATATAGATTTGATTTATTTTCATCGTCAAGCAATATAGAGCTTACAAAGTACAAGAGATTTACTGAAAAAATCTCTTCAATGGAAGCCTCTATTTCACTTTAAGGAGCAGCACATGTGGTATGCTCCAACTTTTTCCGAACTTTGATATAGATTTGATTTATTTTCATCGTCAAGCAATATAGAGCTTACAAAGTACAAGAGATTTACTGAAAAAATCCCTTGATCGGAAGCCTCTATTTCACTTGAAGGAGTAACACATGTGATATGCTCCAACTTTTTCCGAACTTTGATATAGATTTTATTTATTTTCTCCATCAAGCAATATAGAGCTTACAAAGTCACGAGATTTACTGAAAAAATCTCTTCAATGGAAGCCTCTATTTCACTTGAAGGAGCAGCACATGTGGTATGCTCCAACTTTTTCCAAACTTTGATATAGATTTGATTTATTTTCATCGTCAAGCAATATAGAGCTTACAAAGTACAAGAGATTTAATTGAAAAAATCCCTTGATCGGAAGCCTCTATTTCACTTGAAGGAGTAACACATGTGATATGCTCCAACTTTTTCCGAACTTTGATATCGATTTGATTTATTTTCTCCGTCAAGCAATATAGAGCTTAACCAAAGTACAAGAGATTTACTGAAAAAAATCCCTTGATCAGAAGCCTCTATTTCACTTGAAGGAGTAACACATGTGATATGCTCCAACTTTTTCCGAACTTTGATATAGATTTGATTTATTTTCTCCGTCAAGCAATATAGAGCTTAACCAAAGTACAAGAGATTTACTGAAAAAATCCCTTGATCGGAAGCCTCTATTTCACTTGAAGGAGTAACACATGTGGTACGCTCCAACTTTTTCCGAACTTTGATATAGATTTTATTTATTTTCACCGTCAAGCAATATAGAGCTTACAAAGTACAAGAGATTTACTGAAAAAATCTCTTCAATGGAAGCCTCTATTTCACTTGAAGGAGCAACACATGTGGTACGCTCCAACTTTTTCCGAACTTTGATATAGATTTTATTTATTTTCTCCGTCAAGCAATATAGAGCTTACAAAGTACAAGAGATTTACTGAAAAAAAATCTCTTCAATGGAAGCCTCTACAGTATTTCACTTGAAGGAGCAACACATGTGGTACGCTCCAACTTTTTCCGAACTTTGATATAGATTTTATTTATTTTCTCCGTGCAAGCAATATAGAGCTTACAAAGTACAAGAGATTTACTGAAAAAATCTCTTTAATGGAAGCCTCTACTTCACTTGAAGGAGCAACACATGTGGTACGCTCCAACTTTTTCCGAACTTTGATATAGATTTTATTTATTTTCTCCATCAAGCAATATAGAGCTTACAAAGTACAAGATATTTACTGAAAAAATCTCTTCAATGGAAGCCTCTATTTCACTTGAAGGAGTTAGCACATGTGATATGCTCCAATTTCTATCAATCATCTTTCTATAATCAAAGTCATAATATTTGAGAAAAAAGGGAAATTCCAACGAAATCTTTCAACCACAAACGATTTGAAAGCGCTCTAAATTAGGTTGGACGGGTAGAGTTTTAATGCTAGACTTAAGACTTCTTTTGAGATCTGAGGAACTAAAAGTTTAAGAATTGTCCAATAGGGCTTAGAATATAGCCTGGAAGTCTATAAACCCCTCCCGAATGGAAATATTTGAATAAATTTATCAATTTGCCCAAAAGCGACTTTTTCGCCCGAACTTTAAATTGCTGAAAACGAGGAATTAACCAAAATTCCCAGTATATTTTGACCGAGATTGTAGATACGTCTTCTTTTGCATATCTTTGATGGACTTTGATGTGTTTTCACCATCAAACAAGTTTGACTTTAAGCCATTGGGGTTGAGCACGACCTTGCCTTCAAAAATTAAATTACTTCTCCTTCCCACAGACCAATTGCTGGGAAGCCTTCCCGCTGGAAAAATTGGCCAAATATTATCTCAAGTGAAAAATTATACTCTAATATTTGGCTATGCTGAAAAAATTCAGATGAGCAAATCCTCACTGCAAAATATTGTGCTATATATAATTTTCCCATTCCCACTGAATTTTTTGGCAAGAAAACAATTGAATTCAAATCCCAAAGCCATAATAAAAATTGGACTATCGCAATCCTCATCAAGTTTTGGTCCGTTATTTTTACCCCAACTGAGTAATAAAATCCCACCGGGTCTGTGAGAAGGGGGTGTTAAATTTTAGTGGAAAAGCGAAACTTATATATTATATTTGTTTTGTTTGAATCTCAAAGTATAATGAAAGTATTAGTGTGTGCCCCTCCACCCCAGTGGCCGATTTTTTTGAAGGGGTGCCGATATACAAAGGGCGCTAAAAGACCCCATTGATTACTAATTTCGGCGCCCCTTTGCATTTTTACACCTTAGAATTGGCATTTTTCGGTCAAAAAGAGAGAAAATACCCCAAAATTTTCGCGCTCGCTTGCTCGCGTATTTTACAAACATATTTTCTTTCATAGAGGGCGCCAAAATCAAAATTTTTTAAATGAAAGGATCAAAAGCATGACAAAGTAGGTTAATGAAAATCATACACCTTTCGTAATGTTTTTGATCCCCTTTAATAAATCTCGGGAAGGATTGAATGATTTTATTCCGCTCTACAAAAAGTTTTCGATAAAAGCTTCCTCTTTAAAAAGTAACTACATTAAAGGAAGAAGTTTTTGCGGGAATTAGATTTGGCGGATGGCCAAAAAAAATTTTTCAGAGGGAATTTAATTTGGCAGTTAATTTGAAAAATTTTGGCCGGAATTTAATTTGGTGGACGAAGGACATTTTTGTCCAAAAAACGCTATTAAAAAGAGAAAAAACCTGTTTTAAAGCCTGAAATAGTACAATTTTGGGGGGAATTAATAGAGCAACTTAAATATGGCTGGAATTTGATTTGGCGGATGACGGAATAAATCAAATTAGCAATTTGGCGAGAATTTAATTTGGAGGATTTTGACCAAATCCCCCAAAAATTCTTCCTTTTAATGTACTTCTTACAACTATGGCGAAACTTCAATTGAAATTTGCACCTTTTGCATCTTCATGAAAGATGATGAACTTCTGAGCTAAGATTCCCCTTTGTTTGTTTTGTGTTCCAGCTCTTCATATATATTTCACCGCCAAGCAACTGAAAGTTTCAAAACAAAAGCTTTTTGCTAACATTTAATCTCTCGATCGTAATCCCCCATCTCGCTTGAAGGCTCAAAAATCGAACACGGCAAGCTCCACTTTCCTGAAAGCTGGGTATCAGAAAAGGCTTCTAAATGACCTACGATAGGAGAAATTATTTGATTTACAATACCTGCGCCACACTCTTGTGACACAGACCCACTGGGGCCCCTACCCCATTGGAAAGAATTTCGTCACCGGTGCGAAAATCAATTTTCAGCCCCACTGGTAGATTGACTTTTGGCAGGAATTTAATTTGGTGGACGAAGGACATTTTTGTCCAAAAAACGCCATTAAAAAGAGAAAAAAACCTGTTTTAAAGCCTGAAATAGCACACTTTTGGGGGAAATTAATAGAGCAACTGAAATCTGGCGGGAATTTAATTTGGCGGATGACGGAAAAAATTAAATTAGCAATTTTGCGAGAATTTAATTTGGAAGATTTTGACCAAATCCCCAAAATCCCCCAAAATTTCTTCCTTTTAATGTACTTTCAGATACAACTATGGCGAAACTTCAATTGAAATTTACGCCTTTGCATCTTCATGAAAGATGATGAACTTCTGAACTAAGATTCCCCTTTCTTCGTTTTGTGTTCCAGCTCATCATATATATTTCACCGCCAAGCAACTCAAAGTTTCAAAACAAAAGCTTTTTGCTAACATTAAATCTCTCGAACGTAATCCCCCATCTAGCTTGAAGGCTCAAAAGTCGAACACGGCAAGCACCACTTTTATGAATAAGGTGAAAGCTGGGTATCAGAAGAGGCTTCTAAATGACCTTCGATAGGAGAAATCTTTTGATTTACAATACCTGCGCCATACAACACTCCTGTGTCACAGGAGACTCACCGGAAAATTTGATAAAAATTTCCTCCACGGTGTGAAAATACCCTGGACTTTCGGCCCCACTGGGAAATTGACTTTGATTTAATCCTCATTCAAAATTCAATGTTTAAAAATTGCACTCCAAACCAATCCTCTCTGGATTTTTTAACCTTGGAACATTAGACTTTCTATTCAAATTGGGATTTCAATAGGAATCTTTATCCCCACTGAGGAAAATATGTGTTTTTGTATATCTTAAAGTGTAATTCAAGGATTAAAACAAGAGCCGCAAAGATGCGGATAAATATTTCCTTTACAAATGTTAAAATAATAAAATGATGTCCTCAAAAGATTTCAAAGTGCTTTAAATCTCAGATAACATCAAGCAACACAAGTCCCTAAGAATTTCAAAATTCCATTTATGTTATTGCCAGTATTTACAGGATTATTCATAAGATGACTGTAGGTTCAAAGCTACGGATCACGGAATATATCCAAGCTGAACCCGATTGAGAACATCAAATTGGCTGGAACTTTAATTTTCGTTAGGTGGACTTTAAATGGATTTTAGTATTATACTAGCGGTCACCTGGCGTCGCACCGCTAGAGTGTTGTTGAACACATCAAAAGACCTGATTATATAATTATTATTTTAAGCGCTGATTTCCAGAAAAATATTATATAGCCAAAAAGGGCAAATATTTAAAATGAAAGAATGACAAAAAGGAGAATATTTCACAATAAGAAAACCAAAGAAAATTTTATATATTTTCAAAATGAGATGAAATATTTTGCATGTATACTTTCATATATAAAATATTGTAAAAAATGTGAAAATTTAAAGTAACTTTTGGAGTTTTTTGAAATAATGTACGTGCTAACAAGTAAAAATCTTTCAAAACAGGGAAACAATTTCATTTTTTCCGACAGAATGCAAAAAAAAAAATATACTGGGAAACATTTCATAATCTGAAAGAATGTCGATAGGAAAAAATTCCCCTAACAGAAGCCATTTTATGATTTCCAAAAGCATGCTGCAAGGGCAAAAAATGTCACATACTTGGAAACAATCAAAATTTCCAAGAAATGTCAGAAAATAAAATAAATTGTCATGCCAGGAAATCACTTGAGTTTTCTTCATTTTTTGAATGCACGTGTAAGAAAATCTCCAAATTTATCACTAAAGTTTCCACGTTTAAAAATGTACATACCGTCAACTGCTTTAACTTGGGACGATTGGTCGAAACATGGGACTGTTTGATATCTGGTCTGTTTTTTCACTAACTTGTTAAATCTCTTTGACAACAAATTTATTTTGATAACTCCACCAAGTTTATCAATCATACTTCCTTTCATAACATGTCACGATAGCTTTCACTGATAGCGCCAATTGGAGAATTAGAGAACGCCCGCTGCCTAACCGCCTATCGCCTGATGGGATTAACAAATAACGCGTGTGTAACTTGCCGCATGAGTGATGTCAAACGCTCCATCGTTTTGCCATTTTTTAATACGCCGTTCATTAACTCAAATCAAATGACTTTGGAGGTTCGGTGAAATGGTGGCCGAATTGTCGTCCCATGTTTTGTCAGATAGTCCCTTTAAGTTGGAGCAGTTGACGGTAAGAAAATCTCCAAATTCACGACAAAAGTTTCCACGTTTAAAACACAAGTTGCAAAAGATCTCTAAATTCACAACTAAAGTTTTCCACGTTTTAAAATGCAAGCGGGGAAGAAAATCTCCAAGTTCAAGAAAAATTTTAATTGCACATGTGAGGTGATTTCAAATTATTTACATCCGTATTCAATGCAATAAACCTTTTAAGAAGTATAACATAACATTCTTCGTATTTGGGCCGTGGTGTTCCGGATCCGGTTATCAGCTTTTTAAAATTTGAAATTTATAACCGCAACGAGTTTTCACTAGCTAACTGTCACTAACCCCAGCAGTTAATTCATTGTTGTAGATAAAAAAACAAGGGAAATTCAATCACTAACCAGTCAATTTTGCTCCATGTTTAAATTTTTAGCTAAAATCAGTTCATCAACCATTCCCATTGTTGCATTAAGTCGGCATTGCATTTGCTGGGTGCAAACTTTTTTCATGTTGCAAGTATGTAATTTTTCAGGTATAACATGGTCAGATTTATTCACAGTCACTTGCCTTCGTATGATTTATGTAAATATACAAACAAAATAGACCTTTTTTCAAAGAGGACGTCCTCTTGAATAATTATGTACTCCAGCCATAAAAACAATGATAGAGCCATGCATAATTACTGTATCATGCATATTGTAATAATTATGCATGGTTTTATCATTGTTTTTCTGCTGGACTACATAATTATTCAACAGGGTGGCCTCTTTGAAAAAAGGTCTATTGAAGTTAGTTTGTTGTGAAAGTTGATAAAATGTCCTGTTTTTCCAAGACCACGAAACATCAAATCCAGAATGGAATATTAAGAAAAGTTCACTATCGACCATTCCTTGTGATAATCGTACAAAAATCATGATCCAATTCAACTCATCAAAGCATATAAACCAAAGCAAAGAAAAGTAGCGAAAGAGCAAAAGTTGTTGTCTATTTTCTGCCATCTTTGTTTTGACAGTTAGAAACAAAGCAGTATGGTCCGATCAACAATACGCTTCTGAAACGGCCGACGTTGCCCGATCGACAAGGAGAATAGAGGGCCGTACGGATATTTACCACAGATGTTTCTCGAAGAAATGACGTCTTCCACCTCGATAAAAGAACATCCTACTGTTTTTACCGCCGGAGCTTGATTTAAAAAGAGACTCATGTACAAACTCACGAAATTGACCAAAACCGAGCGTTAGACTTGGAGAAGGAGAAGAAAAATTACCGTTTTAACAAATATTTCCTTCTGGAAAGGAAATATTTAATAACAGAATGATAGGCGAATAATAAAATACAGAAAGGTCTACATGTGATCTTCTTCCACTTTTTTTAGAGATGATAGTTTCTTCTTTATGGAGTAAATCAGTTTTGAATACAGTCGGTGGAACTTCATTTGCATTTTGCACCTTTACACCTTCAAGTTAGATGATGAATTACAGCTTCAATAAACTTTCATAAAAACTTCTGAACTAAGATTCATCATCTCCCATTCAGGAAGGGAAAGTTTTCTTTTGCATCACTCTTGTAAAATAGATGCTGCTGTTCATGTAAGCTTTTTTTGTTTTTCTTTTTTGTCAATTGAAGATACGAAAGGCCGGTATCTACTTATGCGCGCTTCGATCACACTTTTTTGATCAAAGCTTTCACACTATTGGTTAAAAGAAAAATGAAGCAAACCATTGGCGTGATCCGACGTAACAGTTGAAAAAAGTATTCAACTTTTTTTTCGAGCGCGCGCTATATTTTTATGACGTAATCTTTTTTCTAAACAAAAAGGATTGAAGCCAAAAAAAGTATGATTGCAGCGCGCGCGAGTGGAGACCGGCCTTAAAGTTTCCTTTTTGACGTCGATTTTGATAAAGGCCAATGTAATTTCACCGTCTAGCAAGTTAGAATCCACAAACAACGTGATTTTTTTAAATAAAATCTGATTGTAATCCTCCAGCTCACTGGAAGGCTGTGAAGTAACATATGATACATTCTAAACTCCTGGATTAAATAGAAACATCTTTTGCTGAGTTCCTATACTCACCGAAAGATGTTTCTATTTAATCCAGGAGTTTAGAGGCTGTTGAATACCACCAGTTGGTCTAAAATGTTGACATCCCTCTTCTAATTTCGACACTCTAGAGATAGGAATGATAGGAAGGCTAGAATCAAGGATGGAAACTATTTTTCTTTGCTTTGCGATCACAGAGGAAAAGAATCTTTTGTCTATCAGTGATCCCAACCTTCCTATTATTCCTATCTCTAAAGGAAGGGTGTCAAAATTAAAGAGTGATGTTGAATTAGACCAACTAACGGTAACCCCTTGTTGGGAGAAACCCTATGTTTGACAATACCTGCGCATCAGGGCTGAAATAACAAAATGATGGGTTTGAAGAAAATCATCCAATCATAAAAAATGTTACTTTCAGCTCCTAAAGTCATCTAATCAGATAAGGAAGTAAGTAAATCTGAGGCAACCCGAACATAGCTATCTACCCGAAGGTAGGGGAGGGCGTCACTCTTTCTCCCTGGATGATTCCACTTAGCCTTGATCCTTCTCTTAATTGCTGAGCATCATACAAAGAGGCATCAAATACCATTTCGGGGATCTTTGATATAACCCAGCTGAGAGTTGAACCCATAACCTTGCGAACCGGATGTTCGACCATTGCACTACAGCTGCGTGTTGAATCAGACTATCATATTAAGTACATATTTTAAATATTTTAGATAAATACTTTAATCGGAACCTGCAACCTTGCGCACCGTAGCCGGATGCTCTACCACTACACTACGCTAGTTTTACTCTAGCAAGATGTCATTGGTCGATCTCTCATGGTATGGAGTAAATCTCTCATCGGGTTTAGAAGCGTTATTGGTCACTTGTATGAATGAATTCATCTGATGTGGCCAATAATGCTTTCGATCACCTGTTAGAGCTATAATCTTAGTATATCTTATTAGTAATATTGATATATAATTCATAGCGAAAATCCAGGAGAACTAATTTGATAATTTTCTATCGTTATAGATTCAGCCATCGAGTTCTTTTGAAAAATGTGTTGCCTTTTTAATGTTAAGATTATTTATTAATCAAACTAATATGAAATTCTTCTTTAACGAAGTCTTAAACTTATTAGCAAACAGATTTGCATTGTCATTTCATTTTCTTTGAGAAATTTCCACATGACCTCCTGACATATTGTTCTCTCAGGGACTGAGAAAAAAATCAGTGGGACTTTTCAGTCGAAATAAAGAGATCAGATTTTGAAATATTTTAATTTGGAATGTCCTAAAACAGACTCGCCAGTTGATAAAACTACTTGGGGAATCACGACGGGTACGCTTAAAATCTCAGGTCATCCTGTTTACCCATTTAAATATTTTGTTCATTTTTTATCAAATTTTATTTGCTTTGTTAATTATGAAGTAAAATGAAAGAATCAAAGCGATCACAAAAAGAGGCGAATGAAAATTATTCAACTTTTCTGTGAGAGCTTTCGTTCCCTCGAAGTTCCAGGGAGGACTCTTCGTCTTCTTTCTTCCTTAATAAGTTCCTTTTTATATTTTAATTTTGATATAGATTTGTATTTTCACCTTCAAGCAAGCTAGAGCTTACAAAGTACAAGAGATTTACTAAAATGAAATCTCTTGATTGTAATTCCCTACCTTACTCGAAGGCTTGAAATTCATAGGGTATTAAAATATCTCTCACTGAGTAGAACCAGAGGCTGTTAAAACACCACCAATTTTTTCACCTTGGCTGCGCATATGTTTCATTAGCATACCATACACCTTGTGCTATAAACAGGATTTCTATAGGAAACATCAGAAATAAAATTCTTTTATCACTTATCTTAAATATATAAATGAACCTCCATTCCAGGTCAGATTAAAGAAATTATGGAAGTTTTTCCTAGCTTTATACAGCTCAAAAACTAAATTCAACTGAGATCGCGAAACATAAGATTTATTAAAAACAACTTCGGAGCAACTTGCAGTTTCTCTAAAAGATGACCTAGAAATCATCTTGAAGGAAAAAGGGCAAGTTCCCCCGTAGCCTTTAGCGGTTCATTACTTAAAATTTGTTCAGCTACTCATGTCACACCATGTAACCTTTTATCTTTCAGAGTGAAAACTTGTTATCACACGTGATTCACAACAGAGTGAATTAAACGCAAATCTTTTTCAAAGACGAAAAAAGTTCATGTGAAAAGAAATGTTTCATATTTATACCTGTTAATTGTTAATGTAATAACGAGTTTCTTCTTCAGTGCATCCTAGGAAGGGTAACATTTTGCCTGAGCGATTTTTACTCTTTTAATCAAGATGTGCAAGATGTGTCAAAAGGTGCTTTTAAAATGTTTGTTAGATTTTTTTATTTGACGTCAAATACTTTTTCATGATTTTATGATTGACGTCACAGTTTTAAATTCATGGTATGATATCATAAGCCTGAAACGATGTAGAAGATGATATTATATTTAAACTGGATAGAAAAGTAGACTTTTAGTGTATATGTAGGTAGATGATGTTTTTCTTTACCAAGTAGATAACTAGGATATTGAGCACTTGTATGAATTCAGCAAATTTTCATATTTTTACCGTATCGTCAAGATAGATGACAAAACCTTGCTAGAAGTTTCCAAAGAAACTTTCCGGGCTGAAATTTATCACTTTCCTTTCTGGAAGAGTTAAGTTTTGTATGTTGACTATGCTTAGATTTTGTCCTTTCACATTCAAGCAAGCTAGAGCTTAATCTAAGCAAGATCTTTTACGGGATAATTTCTTAATTATATCTCTATCTCACTCCGAACTTTCAGTAGACCTGTTCTAGTAAATTACTTTCAAATACAGTTTAGTTAGCAAACGGAATGATATTGAACCTTTAACACCTTCAAGTTAGATGATGAATTACAGTTTCAAGAAGTTTTTATAGAAACTTCCTACCTAAGATTCAATGCCTTCCTTTCAGGAAAAGTTTTGTATGCTACATTTTATAAATGTTTATGTAGTGCAGTGGTTATGAACCTTGCCTTGGGCTCTTCCAGAAAAAAAATTGAGTATGGGGGGTTGGAGGATATAAAAAATATTTTGGAAATTTACCCACTCCAGATATTATGAATTTTGACCCCTCGGACAACAGACCTCACACCCCAAAGAAGCATCAATTGAGCCCCCAAACATGCAAAATCACCCCTAATCAGGGTAAATTTGCCTAAAAAACAAGGCAAATTTTGCAGATATATCTTTACCATCGATGTCTTTACCCATGGTCAAAATATCCAATATATCCTCCATCCCCCCCCATGTACAAAAAATTTCCAAAAGAGCCCCTTTCGTGAGGTTCGGGTTTGATTCCCACTACTGTATATATTCCCACTTGGTATGTGGATGTACCTTCTTAAAAAGAGAAAAACGTCGGGGGAAAATATAAGTATCCTTCTCGATCGGGAAACGTCGCTCGGTTCGGAAGCGTATTGTAGATCGGACCATACTGCCTTTTAACAGTCAAAACAAAGATGGCGGCAAAATAAACAACTGGTTGCTACCGCTCTTTCGCTATTTTTCTTTGGTTTTTATGCTTTTAATGAGTTGAATTGGATCATGATTTTTGTGTGATTGTTACAAGAAATGGTTGATGATGAAGTTTGAAATATTTTTATAATTATACGTTTTTTTCCATTTTTTTGAATTTTTCTAAATATATAAATCAAACCAATCAAATATCCTGTCAAGAAATGAGAATTTTATGTTTCATACAATTGAGTCTCTTTAGATCGAAACTCAAATGTCTACTCAATTAAGTCAAATAAATTTTCTCGTCCCGTAAGTTAACAACGCCTTGACATAAACCTCCGAGCAAATTTGAGCTCCCTGTGCGTGTTTGAATCATGGGATTCCCATTGCAATATTGAAACTTCAAACTAGGCTTCAAAAGTTCAGATGCAAACGTTGTTAGATGAATTTGCCAGAGAACAGAAGCCAAAGCAGCTTTTTCTTCCAAGCTGTAAAATTAAACTTCATCGTGAGAATGAAGGATACTGCATTGGTCACAGCCTGTTTGAATGTTACATTCATTTGATAATTAGATTTAATTTCAAGACAGAAAATTCGTTAATGTACATATGAGTATATGTACGCTTCTTTTGATATTTAAATGAGTATCATGACACCTTAACTCCATCAAGTTAGCTCTTGGTAGCAAAAGATGATTAAAAAAAGCAGTGTACTGCAAGACGGACACCTCTGATTAACGACCGTAGTACAGTGGTAGAGCATCCGGCTACGGTTCGCAAGGTTGTGGGTTCAACCCCCAGCCGGGTCATACCAAAGATTTCCAAAATGGTACTTGATGCCTCTCTGCTTGATGCTCAGCAACTAAGAGAAGGATCAAGGGTAAGTGGAGAAATCCAGGGAGAAAGAGTGGCGCCCTCCCCTACCTTCGGGTAGATAGCTATCGAAAGAGGAGCCTTCGGGTCGCCTCCGACTGCGGTCGCAGACTTACTTACTTACTTACTTACTTATGTTTTAAAATTCATCTTTTTGGGGATTTTTTGAGGAATGGAAATATCAAATTTTGCAAAATTGGAAAGCTCATTGTGTGACATTTTCTAAATTTCCAAAATTTAAAATATGAAATTTCCTGGTCTTATTTTATGTTTTAAAATTCATCTTTTTGGGGATTTCTTGAGGAATGGAAATGTCAAGTTTTCCAACTTTGGAAACTCTACTATGTGACATGTTCTAAATTCCCAAAACGTTGAAACCTCAAATATTTCCTGGTATTCTTTTCAATCGAAAGGTCATCTTTAACAATTTCATTGAAAAAATCTACTACATATACAGTACATTATATCTTTATTGTAACATCTTTCATTTCAAAGATAAAAAAGCTAATATGTTCTAAAAAATCTGCCGAATCTCCCATCTCAATATCCATCCCATTGGGGATCTGGGTCTGTATTACAGCCTCACATACGAAATAAGTAGTCGAGCTCCAGTTTCTGGACTACATTGTACACGTTTATTTTTATTACATTTCCGAGTTTAAATTTTGTATATGTTTGAAGTGAAGTTTTGAGTTTTCAAGCCACCGATAAAGTCTGTCATTCTGAAGCGTAATGTATCGATATACTTTTCATTGGAAATCCAAATGAATTTACTTCACCGATTGCAACAAGACTTATAATCGAGCAAAGGCTTCAGTTAAAAGTTTTTCTACGATAACAACATAACGATGATAACAGTTTTGATGGTAGAATGATTCCATGGTTGCGTCTATGCTGAATTTGTTTCCATTTCAAATATTTCTTTTCTAAAAACAAAATGAAAACATTAGATAATGTGAAAAATAAATAACTTTACGCGCCAGAAATTCAACCAAAACTCAACACCACTTCATCTACCCAAGGAACTTGAATAAATAAATAATCTCTATTTATTCAAGTTCCTTGATCTACCTAAGAACTTTAGAGAGAAATAACGAAATAAACATTCAAACTTTCCAGATGTCCGCTCAAAATCACATGATTGAGTACTCGTATTTGATTGGCTGGAGACATTGTATAAATTATTTTAATAATTATTTTTTACCGACTAAAGTGGTTTCAATTGGTAAATTTTACATGGAAAAACTTGCTTTTTAATTTTAAAAGCGATAAGAATGGAATAAAATTGATATGACTTACCTGGAAAAAGTTTGTAAAAATAAGACGCATCAAACTTGGTTTGCTATTTTCTTCGGTACAAAAGCTCAACACGATGTTTATTAAATTAAGATAATAAACCCCGTTTTCTTTCTTTCGCTTTCTTTTGTTGAAAATAATAAACAAATCTAATGAATAAAGGAACTCTACGTCATACCAAAGTGGTTCAAAAGTATAAATTCTTTAGGGAGCAATTAGCAATATTCCATATAAGGAATAATAGCAGAAAGAACAATTTTCTTTCTTGTGCTGTTTTTATTTTGTACTAAAGCTTCACGTTTCAGCCTTCTTTGAGAAAAACTTAGAATTTTGAGGATTAGGATTTTCCCCAAAATTTATGCTCCTAATTTTTCTAAAGTCGTGAGCCACCTAGACAGGAAACCCGCCTATCGCTTCACTGTGGAAACCTCCACAAAATGTCGAATTCCTTGTTCAGCAGATACTACTATTTCCCTCATCACTTTGTAAGATAGGGAAATTTTAGCCAGTATTTCCTGGCTATGAGCCACCTAATTCTCCATTTTTTAGATTTTGGGACCTCTTGGGAGAATAATAAGCTATAGATGTGTACCCCTTTGAAAGACTTTTGAGGTATAAAAAAGGGTACCCCTTACTGCTCGCACATATCGGTGTCATTTCCAGGTAATCGAAAAAGTCGCCTTTTTATTTTTGAGAATCTTTTGGGTTTTTCTAGCAACTGAAAATATGAAATTTCCTGAACTTCTAAGAAGACCATAAGTATGAAATTTCAAGTTTTGAAAGCATCTAAAAACATCAACTTTCTGAGTTTCTCAAAAACTGAAAGTTCAAATTTTCAAAAACATGGAAATATCTGGGAACATGAGATTTTCAAAATTTGGAAATTTTGGAAAGACAACTTTCAGCTCTTTTTCAATGTTGGAAATTTCAGATCTTTGGACTTTTTAAAGTCATGGAAAGTTCGTATTTTTTCTCTTCAAAAATTTTGGAAAACTCATCTTTCAGCTCTTTTTCAATGCTGGAAATTTCAAATTTCCAAATCTCTGAAAAGATTACAAAATTTCAAATTTCAAATCTAGAAATATCAGTAAATATCAATTTTCTGATCTTTCAACAAACTGAATGTTCAGATTTTGAAATATTTGGAAACATGACTTTTTAAAAAAAAAAATCCAGGAAATATGAACTTTTCGAAATTTGGAATTGTAGGAAAGATGGCTTTTCACCCAGTGATAAAATCAAATGAAAATCATTTCAGGAAAAACATTCAGCCATAACAGAATAAGAAATAAATTTAGCTTTCCAGTGGGAGACTCGAAAACCAGCCCAGGTGACACACAACGTTATTTCAACGGTAATCTAGCGTTAAATAGACGCTGTGGACGATAGATAAACATTGAAACAACGTTGTGTACCAGCTGGGAATATTGTAATGAAATATGAAATACCGGCGTATCGGTCCGAAGCCTCTTTAGTACCATACTTACCCATAACAATCCCAAAATTCTCTCAATAATATTCAACCCGATTGGTCAAAACTCAAAATTATGATGTAGTTGAGCCAAATGAACCAATCAGTGACATAAATAGTGATTTGATTGTTGAGGGAACTTTTAGATTGTTAAGGGTAGGTTATATAGTATCGGTCAAAAATGAACGAAGAGTACTTGAATACCGGATGTTTGTCTTTCAAATGCCGGAATACTGGTCATTTTTCTGGTAAATAGTGAATTCTTGGAAGGCTTCCTCCCCGTGAGGGCACTATGCTAAGTGAGTTAAAAGCTTAGTCAAGAATAGTATAATTGAAGAGAAATTCATAGAACATCTGTCCAACTACTTTCTTTCAGGAGATTTGGGTGGCAGAGCAACATATGCATCTCGTCCTTATTGGGACTCATCAGCACACTGTATACTCCACTATACCATTTGAAAAAGTTTCTTGCTGGGCCAAATCCACTATACCAGTTCAAAACATCTTTCTTAACCAGTGAAAATTCACCAGTTTTATTTGACATTTTGATCTGATGCAATGTTTAAGCTAGGAAGTTACAAACAAAATTACTTTTTTTTTTAGGTTATGCTTGCTTGTTTGTTTCAAAACTCTGACGTGAAAGAAGGCAACAATTTATGTTCAAAGGTAAGATTCCTAATAAATGCAAATAATTTCAAGAATGTATTTCAATTATGAATTAAAGTGAGCAAAAAAATCGATTGTTTGAAGTCCCTCTTTGACGACAATGCAATGATTTTTTTCCGCCATTTTTTTCAAGCAAAGATTTTAACTGCTAACTTTCTGCCCACTTTTTACCTATTCTAAAAGTTAAAAGAGGCTGGACAGAAAGTCGGTCTGAAAACGACCATACGTTCGGCCCAAAATTTGGCTTCTAAAATCGGACCCTTACAGTGCAGGGAATTTCCATGAAAAATCATACCCTTACAGTGCACTTTTTCAAAATTTCTCGCCCGTAAGGGGGAAAATTTTTGTAATTTTCCAAGAAAATGTGGAATTTTTCCTCCAAAATTGACCAATTTTGTGCCAATTTTACCAAAAAATTGGCCTTTTATCACAATTTCCTATCCTTACAGTGCAGTTCAGTGCAGTTTTGTAATTTCCTACCCTTACAGTGCACTAGCTGAACTATGAAAAACCTACCTATAAGGGCCGAACGTCTGGTAGGTCATTTACCTTGAGTGTCCCCCCGGGTTTATTTCGTCAAGAAAAATAGAAGCTCTACACCCAAGGGCGTTTAGATGAACAAACGTCTCAGGTGAAAAGCCACTATTTCACTTGTATGAGTTGAGAGCAGTGAATTTAATTACTATCTTAAGTGGTTAGACGTGACGTGAATCTTTTTCAGGCACAAATTAAGGGGGTTTCAGGTGGTATCTGAGAGGGGGATGTGGTGTTTAACAATAGAGTTACCTGTTAGCTTTATGGCACTTTCATATCCGCAGAATGAATTCATCTGATTGCCTTCATTGTGTTTTCGAAGTAAAAAAAATGTTAAAAAACGGCGTCGGAAAAATGTTGTTTTTCATAAAAGTAGATATCGGGTGATGAAAGTTTTATTTGACGTCAGTTTTTTACATGTTTCGTTATGACGTATGAGAGTAAGCTAAGGCTTTCTTTAAAAAGGTCTTGTAATTGTCTATCAATGACTGTGGTCTCTCTAAAGCTCTAAAACAGCATCTAATAACATGAAAACCAGAATATGATTCTTCAATGGGAATCAAAACTATAAAGTGCACTTACAAACATCAATTTGTCAGATCTAACAAAATTAAAAACTGCACTGTCATCATTGGCAATAAAGCAAACGATTTTCTGTCAAGAGCCTTGCAAACATTCCAACAACTTCCATCGAAATGACCTATCACAGCTCAGTCTATCATTTTTAGCGCGGTCCGAGAATTGAGCCGAGAACGCTCGCAGAACGCCCGCGAGCTCCCGTGAGAATTCTCCTGTGAGAATTTCGGTTGATTCCTCGTTTTTAGCTAGACGATGCTATCGTCCATATAATATTTTGTTATGATATAACATAGTTTGTATATTATAACACGTAATATCTTGCGTGGCGGAGAGAGTCTGTGTTTAAGACAACAGCTACACCCGCAAAAATTCCCGTCTTCACGTGTTCCTCTTAGACGAAACTCGTCTTAGACTATAGCATAGTCTAGTTTTTAACTATTTAAAGTTCGGGCGAGAAAGTCACTTTTGGATATGATACATGTATTCAAACATTTCAATTCGGGAGGGGTTTGTAGACTTTTAGGCTATATCCTAAGCCCTATTGGACCATTCTTGGACATTTGGATCCTCATATAGTCTTAAGCCTAGCGTTAAAACTCAGAGTTAAATCTCTACCCTTCCAACCTAATTTAGAGCGCTTCCAAATTGTTTGTCGTTGTAAGATTTCGTGGGAATTTCCTTTTTTTCTCAAATACTATGACTTTGATTGTGGCATACAAGGTTGTTTCAACGTCCATTTAACGTTCAGAACGTCCATATAACGTTAGATTAACGTTTAAAACAACGTTATTTGCCAGCTGGAATTCAATAGCAGGATGTTAAATAGGACGCTTTCAGTGTCCTATATTATCCAATATTCGTGGTCTAGCGAAATTCTCAACCTTCTAGATGTTGACGAACTATTTTCACGGTCTTTAGAGCTTTGGCGTGTCGGATGAAAATTTCTGCATCTGGGTACCAGTTAAGATCCTAAAATAATCGTTTTTTGGTTCGGAGGTGTCTTAGTGAATTCAATTACCCTAAAGTCAGTTTGATAAAAAATATCGGATGACTAACCTTCCTGCTTGGAACCCAGCTGGCACACAACGTTGTTTCAACGTTTATCTAACGTTCACAACGTCCATATAACGTTAGATGAACGTTGAAACAACGTTGTGTGCCAGCTGGAAATCGGAGTTTTTTTCCAGATATGAGATTGACACAAAATTTTTTTTTATTTTCCTAGTGTTGTTTAGCTTTGGAGCTCAATTTTTCAAGTATAGGTTACAAAAGATAAAGATCGACTATATGTTATGAAAATTGTTTTATTCCCATCAATTATCCATTAAAAGTGAAGTAAAAATGTACAAGGCTCTCCAGAGCTGAGATAATCCCATTTGGATTCTGAATATTGAGGGCGTTTACGATGTTAATTTTCAGTATGCAAAGTGAAATGTCTCAGCCTATGGAGAGCCGTAACAATCAACGTCACGCAAAAATATTTGAACAGGAATGGTTTTTTCAGGCTAAGATATTTCAATTTGAATTATGATTTAATGAGGGCGTTTTTGAAGAAATGCGATGCAATTGTCATTTTAGATTGTAAAAACTAAAGCATTCATACTTTATGATGGTGTTAATTTGTTAGAATTAAAATTGAAATACCCAAACTTTAGAAAGTCAGTTCAAGTCAAAGAAAATATTGAAAAATAATGTTTTTCGATCAATGTCCGTAAATCATAACATGCATTCGACCTTTGCAACTTTTGTAGCCTATACTCTCAAAAAGACCTCCAATCCTAAACAGGCAATTTTTATTACAAAGAAATAAAAAAAAAATATAAAAAATTATATAAATGCATGAGTTGGTTGGGAATACGTGCTGTCCTTGGTTTAAACCACCATTTAGGCGGCTATTTGGTTTGCCAGCATTTGAAGGTTCGTTGCAATACATATGAAAACTTGTTCCCAAAAAATCGTAAATTTTTCGTATGCGGTTGGCTCTGGTTGCTTCCAGAACCAGCTGAAAGCAACAGTCACGTTCTGAGTCAGCATTGTAACCATGGTGATTAAATAATCAATTGCATCTTGGCAATATTCTAAGATGGTAACCATAGTTGTCGGTTCAGGTTCTTGCCAAAAACCATTGAATCTGGAAAAAAGAATGATAAATCAATTCAAATTTCTTTAAAAAATTACAATAAAGAGAAGAAGTCGTGATTCAGAGTTTGAAGCTGTGCAACAATTGGAGAGGGATTTATATTCTTAGAGACTTCAAAACCATTACCTAATATTCCTCAACAGACTTTGACTGTCGAATATTTTTCCTAACAGGGACCAGACTTAGGATAAACTTTCCAGTGAAGTGGGGGTCTTAAAGGGTTTGTGACATGGAGGTTTAGTAAACAATATAGACTTCCTGATCACCTTTTTCTCAGCTGTTGATCCCTCTACATCCCTGTTAAAAAGAGGATTTAAATGTCGTTCTCTTGACAATGAAACCGTCGGATATTTCCTAAATGCATTAAATATTACATCTCTGTGCCACAGACCCGGTGGAACCCCCTACCTCACTGCTAAATCTGGCTTAAGTTTTTTCCCCAGCAGAAGTTGCCATTGAAGTTTTTGTTCTTGTAACAATAGAATTTTTATTCCTGTTGCGATGTGGATAAAGATTTTCAACCCCACTGTGAAAAGAAGTCCACCGGGGCTGTGAGACAGGGATGTAATATTAAAACGTATTCTAACTTTTTAACATAACAACCAATTCTGTAAAAGTATTTTAACCGATTGAGCAGGGTGCTACAACCATCATAAAATCCTCTACTTCCTGACAAAACTGGTGAAACAACCAGTATACTATATCTAAAAAAACTATTTAAAAATGAGAAAAAACGCATGTTGAGCCAAAAGTAAAAACCTTCAAACCACGAAAAAAAGAAATCATATCACCAACTCAGCGAGACAAGGACAAGGACAAGGACAAAAGTGGCAAATCGACAAATTATCACGGCGAAAGAACTAAAAATCATCAAAAATGTTTACAAAATCAAAACGCCAGAACTGACAAATCGACGAACAGACAATCTTACAGTTGACAAACGACAAAAAAAAAAAAATTAAAAAATTTAGCGTAGAGCCGTAGAAAAGGACCATACTCGATTTTGAATCATTGTCTTTAAATCCCTAAACATTATGTATTATCAGGAGGGGAGCAACTTCCTTACAGACATGTTCTGGACTCGATTAACAGCTTCAAAATCATCTCAATTCGAATGAATCGATTTACGATGTCTCTAGTGCTGGTAAACAAATCCTATCAACAAAAATGTTCAATAAGAATCTGAAAAGAGCCTTCAAAGAACCCAAGCATGACTTATGTTGCTTTTGCCAAAACCGAAAATTGCATTTAGAATTGACCTATCGAAAAATCAACAAACAGGGCTACATGAAATTACACGAGAGGATATAAGAACCGCAACATGTTCCCATTAGTGTAACTATTTCAATCTTCAAACATTCTAGGTTAGCTTTTTGTCCAGATCTTAACAAAATAAGACGTCTCAGGTAATCATTTTCTCCGCATAATCCATGCACCCTTTTCAAACAGGGTCCACATGAAATCACACGAGGGGATATAAGAACTATAACATATTCCCATTCTTGTCACTACTTTAATCTTAAAATTTCAAACACCCTGTGTCTGCTTCTTGTTCATACTCGTGGATGAGTATATCCTGTCATTATTTCCATCGCAGAATTTTTGCATCCCTTTCAAACAAGGATGTCAAAAAGTTCAAGGCGATGGATAAAACAACCATAAAATTTTTCAATTTATCTCACTACTTTAATTTTAGGATTCCAAACATCTTCGGTTAGCTTAAACACTTTCAAAATACGATGTTTCAGGTCATTAAAATTACGCGTAAGGACACACAAGGGCCATAACATCTTTACATTCGTGTCATTACTTCAATTTTAGGATTTTAAACTTTATGATCAAGCTTCATGTTCAGACCCGTACCATATGGTCACTAGTTTCGATCATCAGCACCAAAAAAGACCTGGTTTGAATGATTCAATTCAGGATGGCTTTGAGTGTGATTACTCGAAACTTTTAATTAAAAACTAACTTCAATTTCAAAATTTCAAGCATTCTGAGCAATCAGCTTCATCTCAAAATACGTTGTTTCAGCTTGTCATCCCCACCGCATAATTTATGCATCCCTTTCAGAGAACAATAACATTTTCATTTTCATGGTACCTTTTTATTATACTTAATCCCTAGGAAAACAAACATATCCATATTACAACTTGTCACTGGCTTCGATTATCAGCACCAAAAAAAACCTGGTTTGAATGATTCAATCCAGGATTGCTTTGAGTCTGATTGCTTGAAACCTTTTGCAAAAGCAACATCAAGTTTAGAATTTCAAACATCATCCGTCAGATTCTCATTCAGATCCGTACCACTTTGTTACTGGATTCGATTACCAACACTCGAAACAACCTAGTTTGAATGATTCAATTCAAGATGGCCCTGAGTCTCGATACTCGAAACCTTTAACTAAAAACCAATAAACAATTTCAGAATTTCAAAAAGCCTGAGTCACAGCATTTGGACAATTTTTAGGGTGGAAGTTAGAAAGATTCTTTAATTTTCTGTCTACTTTTAGTCATTTTTGGCATTCCTCAGACTGAAATCCTTCATTTTCGCTCTAATAGGGTGCCAAATTTACAAAACATTCATATTTGATAAAGATCATCGGACTTCGACCGCCCCAATACCAGTGCCCCCTGGCAACGAGTCGTACAGTAAAGTCGTACATATAGTATTTTAGGGTTTTACTAAATGTCTGAGTTGATTAATATCAGGTATTAATCTGAATAACCTTCCCAGCTGGCACATAACGTTCTTTCAACGTAAAACTAATGTTCACAACGTCCATTTAACGTTAGATGAACGTTAAAACAACGTTGTGTGCCAGCTGGGTTTGTAAATCCCACAAGAGATATCCGCAAGTGCTGATTCGTGCATTGAAACAGTTGAAAATGAAACCTGATTATGGACTATACTAAAACGATCTACTCTTCTACGATGGTACGGCTCAATGAAGTGAAAAAAACCCAGCAAAACAGAACTTTTTGATTCCAACAAGCTACCTCCCAAAAGCTGTAACTCTCGATGTATTAATTATTAGTAAAAAATGATTATATAGCTAGAATTCCTCTCTACCAAAAAAGAAGTTTCCAGAGCACCAACAAAAAAGATAATTCAAGTTGTTTCCTCTTCTTGATTTTTCATCTCCATTCGTCTTCTTTTATGTAAATTTTTTTCCAAATTAATTTATATTACTAATAAATCATCTTTTCAACGGTTATTAAATTAGATAGAATTGAATCATTGGTTGAAAAAGGCACGCGAAAGAAAGATCGGTGGGTCCCTAACATAGCTCCCCCCAGTGGACCTTCATTTCACGCAATCACGCAAATATTTTTCCCAAATTCACTCATTCACGCAATGTTTTTTGTTCACGCAAAGCTTTCCAATTCACGCATTCGCGCAAGTGAAGAAGCCCATTCACGCATTCACGCAAACCACTGAGGGTCCCCTAACACCAACGGGTAGGTAAGATAAAAAGGGTCATAAAACGCTTTTTGTTCTGCTTGTTCTTAATTGATCAATATTAAGTCTGATTGTAAAATGAAAGAAACTTTGTAATTATTTATAGAATCTCAGGTCGCTATGTCCAAAGTAAATTTCTAATCTGATTTTGGGATGAATTGTCTTGTAAGATGCAATTTTTGCTATTCAGAAAAGTTTAAGCTAAATTCTATGCTGACTGAGAGATTTACATCACGAAACAGTGAAAGCAACATAATATGCAACACATTGACAGCTTCTACGTCCAATGAGTTTTGAATAAATCCAGTAATGATTTTAACTTTGCAACTTTGTATCAGTTTACCATATCCTAAGCAAAGTATCAGTTTACCATGTCCTAAGCAAAGTATCAGTTTACCATGTCCTAAGCAAAATCCTACATCCCTGTCATCAAACAGGCAAGATTAATCTCACTTTGGACAAAGGAAACTTGATGATTTTCCCAGCGTAATAGCACAAATCTTAAAAATCATAACTTCCTTCTGCAACATAGATAATGGGCTTTTCCAGAAAAAACCGTACACCCCCTGTTGAGGAGCTCCAACATTTTGTGACCTACCTCCTTGGAATTCCAGGCAATTTTAGGATCATACCCCTCTGGAATTCCCAATTTTTACAGATTTTCATTCATTACCCCCATGGAATTCCACTTATTTTTGACGGATTTTTGTCTACTGCTATGGAATTCCACTGCATTTCACACCATACCCCCTTGGAACGGAAATGGACTCCTCAACAGGGGGTGCACGGTTTTTTTCTAGAAGTATAAAATCTTCAACTACTCAAAATGGAAACAATAAAGAGATAATAAGATATATGCGAATAATAAGATATAATATATATAAGTCTCAATGTCTATTTTGATTGACCATTTGGCAAAAAATCAAAATCTTAAACATCTAGGGTAAATTATTGCTTATGCCAATGCCAATTGCAGTGTGTAAGAAAGTAAATGGGCGGTGGAATAAGGGATCGGAGGCGCTGTAGTCTGAATCGCAGACCTCTACAAAACCACAGGTAGTATAAGTAGTATAAGGAGCACGAATCCGTTAGTGGATGCCAGCAGCCTAGAGGCGCTGTCGCCATGAATATCATTAGGAATGAAAGTGTTATGAAACGAGGCTAATTTGACTTCACACTCAATATCAACAAGCAAAATGTAATATAATTAATCAAATATATTTCTCTAGCCGTTGCAAGATTGAATCCTTGCTATTTGAAGAAGTTTTAGCTTACTTGTGGTATGGTAATTTCATGTTTTCGAACGGGTCAGGTCCTTTCAAAATCAGTAAACACTGGTATAATTATTAACAGCTTTAACGCTTCCTACGCTCGTTAAAGTTTGGAATAAATTCAACGATTTTAGAAAGATTACACTCGGAGCAACATATTGATAGCTTCTACGCCTCATAAGCTTCGAATATTCTCAAAATCTTTTAAAAAGGTTATTGAAAAAAGACGAAATTTATGGAACAAAGAGATGCTACAACACCATTCAGCAAGCCGATCAGGAAGAAAGCAGATGCAAAAAATATACGCAAAATCGACAAAACGTGGCTTCAAAGCCTAAATATAGGAGATGCGACTCTCGCCTTATTAGGGAATGAGCGATCAGAGGTGTGACAAGAGGCTTATTGTAGTTTAACTTTTGGACCCAGTATCCTCAAATAACAAAACGTAAAGATTAATCAAATATATTTCTTCAGCCGTTGCAAAATTGAATCCTTTCTTGTATTTGAAGAAGTTTCAGCCTTTCCTGTTAGTTACTAAAGTAAGTTTGACCTTACCATTTTAGAAAGTCTAAGCCTTCACCCTGAGGTAATTTCATGGTTCTCGAACAATTGAGTTCCTTTCAACATTAGTAAAGAAAAAAATATATTGAAAGTTTCTACGTTCCATAAGTTTTGAGTAAATTCAAAATTTTAAAAGGTTATTGAAAAAGCCGAACTTTATTGTACAAGGAGATGCCATGATGTCTTTCCACAGGTCGATCAGGGACAAGTTTTCATTCTTGGAAAAATATGATATTAAAGGAGAGGAGATGAAAAAGGGTACCCTCTCCAAAGCACGTTACACGTTTTTTCTTTTATTAGAACCCAGTTTATAAGAACAATGAGGCTGAAATTCGTCGAAAAATTAAGAACATCGTAAGAACATGCCCAGCCTCAGTTTGGAAAAAAATGACAAGAACTACAATTTTTTCCTTTTTTCAAGCATAGTTTTAAACAAACTTAGGAATGGATTTTCTAAATCGAGAGTCAAATATTGTCAAAATTTTACCAATTTTAAGTGCTCTTTATTTTGCATGATATTGTCGATTTAGAGTAGTCTGAAAATTTAAGAACGCATCTAAGAACATTTTAGGCTGAAAATTGCTAAAAAAAATAAGCACATCCAGGCTCAGCTAAATTTTAGGTGTTCTAATAAAAAAAAAAACGTGTACCCTCCATATTTTTAATAAATCCTGCAATTGTAAAATATTGTCATAATTGCACCTAGGTGGCATTATAGGAAAAATGTTAAGAATAAAAAAAAATATGTACCACTGTAAACTTACAGATCTGGACAGAAACTATTAAACGTCATGTATAAGATGAATGAAATCAACCCGATCGAAAGTGTTGACATGAATATATTAATGACTGGAGTCGCGTATGCGATTGAATCACATATGCAATCACATACGCGACACCTGTTATTAATATTTTCGTGATTGTACCGACAACATCCGAGTCTTCATATTCCCCGTCTGGGTTATTGATAAATCCGAACTTTATTGTACAAAGAGATGCCATGATGCCTTTCGACAGGTCGATTAGGGAAAATGTTTTATTCCTGGGAAAACTATGATTTCAAAGGAAAGGAGGGAAAGAAGATTATTATCAGGGGGCTGCTAACAATAAAATCATCTCACAACACTAAAAACCATCAAGATTTACTTACGTGAAGTTGCAGAAATAAAAAAATATGATTTATGAAGCAGCAGACAAAAATATTAATGTTCAAGCTACTGTGTGGCAGCTTCCCACAAAAGTTTAAAACGTACTGACTTGCTGATCCAAGTAAAAGTTGGTAAAATGAATTTGAGATTTCATTTCAAGGGCTTTATGATAAGAATTAAATACCCTCTCCAAAGCACGTTACCCTCTCTATCTTTAATAAACCCTGCAATTGTAAAATACGGTCATAATTGCACTTAGGTGGTATTCTAGGAAAATTGTTAAGAATCAAAAAATATGTACCACTATATACTTACAGATCTGGACAGAAACTATTGAACAGCGTGTACAATCCGATCGATATTAATCCGATCGAAATAATTGCTGATATGAATATATTGATGACAGGAGTCGCATACGTGATTGTACCGACAACATCGTCTTCATATTCCCCGTCGCTGAAAAAAGAAAGTGAGTTTTTTTAGAACTATACAAACTTTCTTAAAATGAATGGTTTAGCAATAAAAGTCACTGTTGACTCTCTCTAATTCGATCTTTAAGGGACCGAGAATTTTCTTCGAATAAGAGAAAAATTTGAATTATGGAGAGTGCTTTCATGTATACAACTTTCCAGCTGAGGAGACGGATGCTTTAGTTCGAATTTCACAGATTCGAATAATAGTGATTCGAATTAGAGAGAGTCGAGTCAGTATTTTTACGAGGATATCTCAGTGATCTAGGACTTTAAGAGAGTCTTTCAATTGTATTTATGGGGCCTATTAGCCAGTAAGCTTAGCTTATTTGAATTGAGTAGAACCTGGGAGAAGCGGTATTCGAGCCGAGAAACACACTTGGCCATCGCTTCTTTAATTTAGAACAGTAGTCTTCAGTTAGATTTAACTTTAATTTTCCAGCATAGTATCTTTGCTCTTTTTCCATGTTAAATATTCAGGATCATTATTATAATCTAAAAACTTAGTTGCCATTTAAATTGCTGAAAAAAACAGTTTCATTTATCTGAAAACATTTCCATCGCATTTCAGCGGGATCATCACGCTGTTAATTGTATAGGTTAGCGCGATGTCCTAGAAGTATTTTCAGTGGGATTAGAAAGTTTTAAGCAACTCTACATTATCATAAACAAAAACTTGATAAACCTACCTTTCACAAGCGTTTAAGGAAGCAGCATGGTAAGCAGGTTCAACATTTTGGTTAAACGTATTTTCTGGAAATGCATTCTCCGTATTGTTGCCGAGAACAACTTTATTAGATTCATTGGTGTTGCTATCTTGTTGGGGGATATAATTCTGACTAGCCTAAAACGTATAACATAACAAAGAAGTTGGAGATAATGGAGCTGGGTTAGTTGCATTGAGTTTAAAACCCGAATGGTAGATAGAATCTAGCGCTTTCTTTTTTTTACGCGACTATTTGTCAAATTGCCCATATAGCTTAATTCAATTCCGTGTTTGTGGGAAAACCACACGGGTCACACGGTTTAAATGGGGATAAAATCTAAAAAAGCGATGCATTGTGGAATTGTTTCGAGTGTATTACAATGGAAATCTCTTAGGAATTCCTCAAGGGAATTCTATTGCAATACACTCGAAACAATCCCATAATGCATCGCTTTTTTAGAAAAATCAAAATCTCCGATAAGGTCTATTATAAGTCGTTTCATTTCCCATCCAAGAGTTTCAACTGTAGCTTCTTAAGTGCTTTGAACTCAATGGTTCGGTAGTTTACTTTTTTATAAGAACTAACTATAAAAGAACATAAGGCTTCGATGGCCAAAATGTTGCCAGCATCCGAAGGCTTCAAAATATTTTAATTTTCTCATGAAAAAACGTGTATAGGTTTACAACCCATCTCTAATTGCCTATTTCGTTAAGTAATTAAGTAGCGGAGTGCACCCACCTTTTGATGAATCTTATTAAGAATATCCCCAACCAAGGACAAAAAAAACTAAGATAAGATAAAAAAGCGAAAGGTAATAACGGTATACCTCCATTTTATACAGAAGCGTTTGTTCTTCTTGTGAGAGATATAAAAGGTATTAGTATGTGATTTAGGATGTATCGAAGTTTATCAGCGGCGATAGATCGTTGTTTCAGCCAAAGGTTGTGGTGTGCTGTGGTTGAGCTGGTGGTAGTGGCGAAGTCAAGTTGAGTGAATGGAAATTAGTTTTTCTAATTTTGATTTTCATAAAGTTTATTTGACGTTTTTCAGAGTATTAACGCTAAATTTGACGTCAGATCTATTAAAATGCATATTTGACGTCACCATTTGCATTAGGAGAAACTCCTAGCCTAGGAGTATGAGCCCTTTTCTCGTCTACATATAAAAAACCAATATTGAATTATGTACGATATTTGGTTTCTTAGCTAGAATTTTTCATGAAGCAGGGTGCTCACATTTATGATTCAAAAAAAATGCAGTCCTCAAAAATAAGGAAACCGCTAGATACAATCCGTCGTCATGATTGCGGCGCGTTCTGTGTGGGACCCGGGGGGGGGTACTAGGGTTGGTGAATGAGGGGTATGTGCGGACGGGACCTCCAAAAACCGACCCTTAGAGAGACCAATTTTAAGTGAAAAAGTGACCCTTAGAGAGACTTTTTCGAAAAATTTTCTCTGATTCTCAAAAATTCCCTACCCTTAGGGAATTTACCCTTAGACTTTTTTGTAATTTTTTCTCTCAAAATCAAAATTTTTTTCTAAAAATCGTGATTTTTCCCACCCTTAGAGAGACTACTTTGAAATTTCCTGACTTTTGTAACCCTTAGAGAGACTTTGAAAGGTGAAAAACCCGACCCTTACCGTCCGCACATACCCAGCACCTATTTTTGCGTAAGTACCCCCCCCCCCGGGGTGTGGGAAATAAGTTGCTTGACTAGAGATTCTACTCTAGCCCTTCGGGCTTTAAATTCAATGTCAGTTCTTCCAAGTGGAAAATACATAGAATCTCTAATTAAGAAACTTTTCTTATCCCACGAGGGTTTTGTTTTAATAAAGTATCTTTATTATCAGACTGCCACGTGACAATTCATTTGAATCCTTATGGGCATTGTTGTACAAAATTAAATTCCAAAACAAATAATCTTATCGATTCTCACATCAATTCCTTCATATTTCTCTGATAAATTGAATTGAAATTATCATGTAGTAAAGCAGAAGCTAAAGGAGGTTTTTGTATGTATCTACTGGTATATCATGAGTAATGCTTGGAGTGGCTCAAAATTCTTATATACGAAATAATTATCTTTCAGGAATTTAAAACGTTCACTGCCATTCTTTGGTCAGAAGTCGAAAATTGGACCTTTCGGAGCTTTATCGTAAGTTTGATTTTCACAGGGGCTTGAGTTTTGTTTTAATGCGTTCAATCGTCGCCAGGATTTCACGTAGATTCTATAAATTGAAGTTTCTGTATCAAGTATATGTATATACCTTACCGGGAAAAAAAAGGCGGGGGAAAGTGATGAAAATTTTGTGGGGGTGACGAAATTTTACCCCGACAAAATTTTTCCCCGACATTTTATCACCCGACCAAAACTTTTACCCGATTTTTTTATCCCAAACCAAAACTTTTACCCGATTTTTTTATCCCAAACCAAAACTTTTACCCGATTTTTTTATCCCAAACCAAAACTTTTACCCGATTTTTTAAACTCCAACCAAAATTAAAATCTAAATTTTTTACGCCTTTACACGTTTTTTTTTTTATAAGGAACACGTTTATAAGGAACTCGAGGCTGAAAATGGTCCAAAAAATAAGGAATTGTTAAGGAACTGCTCAGGCTGAGAATAAGAAATCAAGCTTTAAGGAACAGTAAGAGATGGTTATCCAAACTTAGCAGCTATGTAAATAAGGAACTCAAAAGGAACTTTGAGGCTGAGATTTTCTGTAAAAATAAGGAACTCCAGGCTCAGAGCAAAGTTAAGGTTCCTTATAAAAAAAAACGTGTATTAACCGAAATTAGTGCTTTAAACGTCGAATTACAAGATCTTTCTTCGAGCTAGTGAAGAAAACCATTTCATTTGGACAGTTTACAATTAGAATCTAAAAAAATTTCCTACCCCCTTGCTTATTCGGACCCTCTATTCGGGAGACAAGAGTAGTACCCGATCTAAAAACGACCGTACGATCGCGAGAGTTAAATTTGACTAAGCAATCCAATGTATTTATTTTGTTATTCTATTTTTTGCTAACAATTTATATATCTCGTTGCACGTTGAATATCTCGATTTTAAAAGATAATATCCCAGCTGGCACACAACGTTGTTTCAACGTTCATTTAACGTTATATGGACGTTGTGAACGTTAGATAAACGTTGAAACAACGTTGTGTGCCTGCTGGCAGGTCAGAAAAAGAAAACACGCTTGATTTTTCTTCTTTTATCATGAGAAAATCAATCCAAAGTATTGTCAAGGTATTTTAGGCTAAGATTCAACCAAAATTCATATTGGGAATTTGTCGTGGCTTGGATCACGAGATTTGCAAGTGGCTTTGTTTCATGATCAAAGCTACGGTAAACTTCCAACAAGAAGATCAATGGGTGGATGAACTCAAACTTTTTAGATGATAATCAACCTAAATTAACCATATAATACACACCTACAGGACAAAATGGTATTTTTGTGAAATACTAAGCCTTGCCTGGGGGGGGGGGCAATTAGCAGTTTACAGTTAAAAATATTCTAAATTCTTAGGTTATCTTAGTATATCTTAATTTTTAGGCCAACAATTTCATCATGAATATTCTTCAAGAGTATTTCTTATAAAAAAGGGGTACAAGGCCAAACATCTAAAACCATCTGATTATCCCCGATCATTTTGTACTTTAGATTTCTAAAAGAACAGTATACTGCAACAAAGAACTACCTCAAATGGATTTTCTTCAAAGAATAAATGGATTGCAACTATAACAATGAAAAGTAAGATTATATTCACCAAATATTTTCCTTGAGGGATCTTCCTGACTGTGAGACAGGGGTGTTTTAGGTGCAACTGTGAAATGCCCTACAGTATACTCTCCTTGTGGCCGTAAAGGAAAGCAAGAAATTGCATTTTAGTGAATAGCTTTCACCAGTTCATTAATTTCATTGTAATTGTGGTTTTTGAAAACGACGCCATTTTGCTAATTCCCGAGTAGGCTCTGATTAATCTAAACTGGTACGTACGTTCTCTAAAAGCCATGGCTCCGGAAGAGAATCCCAGCTGGCACACAACGTTGTTTCAACGTTCATCTAACGTTATATGGACGTAGTGAACGTTAGATAAACGTTGAAACGACGTTGTTTGACAGCTGGTATCAATCTAAGTTCATTGACCGCTTGGATCTTTTTAATCCAGATTCGGAGTGAATATTAAAAACGTTTTTGAAGGCGGTGTCTGACCGAAAACAATAGGACTAAATAAAGCAAGGGCAAATCACAAACATAAACAATAGAACACAGTCGCTTTCGCTTTCGTTTTCAAGCAAAAGACAACGTGGTTCTTATTGTTTTGGCTTTGTCAAATAGTCACATTCGCCCGAGCAACGTGAGTGTGGATATGCACAGAATGAATGATCTGTCATGAGTAGCATTTTGCGCTGTCAGCTGAAATTCTCAAGAAAAAGTTCCACTCTAAAATACCCTATCTCAGTGACCCGGTAAAGTTTTGAAATTCACCGCGGGGGGGGTTGCAATGAAGAAGGGAAAATTTGACCGGATCTGGTTTTAAGATCTCTTAATTTCACTGCGTGAGAACTTTTTACTAGATTTTCATCGGGATAAAGAAAAAGTTATTAGAAATTCTGGTTTTCCTAGAATTCATTAAAATTATTTTTTTTACTCGATTTTGACCAGGTATCAATACAATTATTGATCAGGGGGTAAGACCATAAATCTCTTAGGTTTTGATTGATCGGGATAGAGGATTTGATTTAGTTTTGACAGGGATTACGCATTATCCTACCGGAGCTTATAATCAGGCAGCTTTTTGAAAGAAATTTTCACCAGAGCGGATCTGACTGGGTCTGTGTTCCAAATGATAACTCTAAGTATTTAAGTCTAAGAATTAACCAGCAATTCTTTTCACAAAAAAAGAAACTATATACAAAAAAATTAAAGAAATTTCAAGATAGATAATTATATACAAAATAAATGGTTATTATACACAAGTTTTCCCGATTCTGTGGCAATTTTTGGGAAAAATGTGATTTAAATTAATTTGGTTTTCTTTTATAGCCAAGTCCTTTAATTCCTATAGGTAGCTCGCATAATTGTCCAACTCTTAATGAAAAATTAGAAAAATTAAGACTTCATAGATAATTCACTAGCAGCAAAGCAAGGCAATGTTCAAAATATAGATTTTCTCAAGTAGTCTCGTTTCTACTGTCTTTTCTCCCGCTTGAAGATTAAAATCCTCATGTAATTAAGCATGTCTCAATAATGTGTTCTTAAAAAAAGTCTTTGCAAATAATCATAGAACTAAGTTAAGATAAACTTGATAATTTTTAAACTCTTTAATATTAAGATAAACACAAATAAATTTAGTCTAAAAGTTCCCTTTCATTGATTACAAATCATCATTGATATTCCCAGGGCTGGAATCGCGTTCTGTATATAGGTATATCAACTCTCGATCATAATTTGAGTTGTCTCATATGTGAGGGAATTGGTTGGCCATAATGCAGTCAAATTTCACTTCAAAATGATCACAAAAATACCTTCAAATTTCCAACTTTTTTCAAAATTATCTCTTTATTGATTTAAGTCCCCACAATCAATTTTTTATTCATTTTGTTTAGCCTGCAACGTCAGTTATTTGGCCACAAAAGAGCCAGGCCTAATTTGCAGGAACCTCTCCAAAAAGTCTCCACCATAGCCAGGAACTCAAAACTTAGTGACAAATTCAATCTTGGTTCCAACGACTGTCCTTTTAGTATCTCCTTCATGCCACGATGCTCTCATTTTATTCTTCTTGTCAAAATTTCCTTTATAATTTCCATAGTAATAACTCTTATCAAATCTGCGATCTGACCTTCTTGCATCTTTATCTCCATAATAATATTGTTTATCTCCATAATAGTTTTGATTATCTCCATAATATTGTCCTGGTGTGTCACTGTGACTTCTGTAATGTGAGATGTTCTCTCCAGAATAAAACGGATAATTGTCAATTTTGGCTGACGTCGACTTTTTCAATGATCCTTTGCTAAAAAGTCGAGTTAAGGAGGGTTTTCGATCTTGATACATATCCACGAAAACGTTTTCACTATCGATGTTACTCGAACTACTCGATAAATATCGAGGAGGGCTCGATTTGAAACTTAATCGATTCGAATGTGTCGAAGGTTTGAGTTTTGATTTCGGTGTCAATTCGAACATGTCACGATAAATTTGTGTAAGACTCGCGTAACAAGAGTCTGTAACATGTTTTGGTAGCAAAACGTCAATTTCAGCAGGCATCGTGATTGTTGATTTTTTTCAAAATTATGGTTTGTTTGTTATCGATTTTTTGCTGCAAATAAAAAGAGTAAACTATTTTAAAATAATTATCCTTTTGTCATTATATGCACCTTTACCTTTACCACCATAACCTTTTCATAAAACGAATTTATCATTTTATACACATATGATAGTTACAACCCTACATCACATAGACTCTTTTTGAACCCTTCAAAATACATCACTAGATTAAAGCTATACTAAACTTTGATCTCCACTGATAATATAGGTTTCTTCAACCTCACTCATTCAAGCTAAAGTGATGCCTTAAAATAATTGTACTTTCGCTTATATTCAAACCAACACAAGCTTTAGAGAATTTTATGCAGTTTGTCATCAGCCTCTGCCATACAGTATCTTACTGTCGCGTAGTACATATCTGATGTAACTCAAACATACCCTTCAGATCATTTGTGATATATAACAGCTCAAGGAAGGAAGCTGTTATCTTATTTAATAAAAAGTATTGTTGCCAAATGAAATTAACCACTTAATTAAAAGTAATTACATTCAAAATAGCCGGACAAGGGAAGCACAGTATATTTAATTGATAATTTCAAACAAAGTCATGATTGACAGAGATGCGGGGGGAAAGCTGTGAATAACTAACTCTAGTTTCATTGTCATTTAAAAAAGGGGCAGGAACTGCGCAGCAATATATCTCTTTGATAAACTTTAAATGTAATATTCATCCTTTTGATAAACTACATAATGTCTTGACTTCGAATAAATGGCAATTTCCATAGTAATTAGTTAGTTTTGATTACTTTCCTTAAAAGCTTTACTTTCCCCATTTGCAATGAAGGTATTAAATTGACTGAAACTCTCTGAAACTTAATATAAATTTCGAATGGATTAACAATAATAAAAGCAATAAAGAAATACTCATTATAAAATTATAGTAAACACGTTGTTTTTTTTATAAGAACATCCAAAATATTTGAAACCGTTGAATGTTCAAAACATTTTGAGTTTTGAGCCTTAAAATTTCCTAATATGTTTTTATTTTCACCATTTTATGGGTATTTTTGTCAATTTTCCTATGAAATCGGGTGTTTTAGAGTCCAGAAAACCTAAAATGTTCTTAACTTGTTTTTAACATCTTGACCAGTGAAGCCTTATGTTCTTATATAGTTTGTTCTTGTAAAAAAACGTGTACTCTGATTTATTCGCCCTGGGAACATCATAAAGAAAATCTATACAGGTATCTTGAGGTTCACAGCAGTTTTTTGCCTAACAAAGTTTGTGACGTGAGTCCAAACGTCATCATACAGCTTCTCGTTTCCTTCCCTTTCACTCATAGGGAAAAAAACCTTTTTAGAAAACGTCACAATTCACAACAACGTCACTTGTAGCTAGACAATCACGGTTTGATTTTCAGAAAAATTAATTTTCTATTGGTATGGTTGGTTAGTTGACGAAGCTTTAGCATAACGTTGTTTTGCACTTCATCTAATGTTCATAACGTCCATAGATCATTCATATCTCAGATATGTATGAAAGATGAACGTTAAAGCAATGTTGTGCTTTGAAGCTTTCTAATTACAAACACTGTACAGAACTTTTGCAAATTATCAACTCCTTTGGCGTTTCCCTGAGACAAATCTTTAGGCAAAATGATTCTGTTGCCAATTCAATGAAGATCGAGATATTGGAACTGGTCATTATGAGGTTAGGACTAAAAACGAGAAATTCAATTATCCCTCATTAAGAATATCAAGTAGAAATAGACAAATGAAATTGACATGATGGTGCGAGTTAAGCAAGAAAGACTTTATATCAGAACGTGTAAATCGATACAAATTGATTTGCAATCTAAAAAGTGACAATATCCGTGCTACAATCAGTTCTATAATATTTGGCAGTAAACAGTGATGGTTTACATGTCTTTTTTTATGTAAAACCCTCCCCCCCCCAGATTTAATGACGTTGTATTGTGCTCTCTGGGGTTTATTAATCATTGAAGGTTTGGAGAAGGGGGTTGGTGAAACTAATAAGCATAGCTATAAGGAGTTGTTCTTGAAGTTCAATGTCAAAATATTGCAGAGCTGATTGCAGTTCTAATCTGTTGAGAAACCCAAATCCTTCTACAAATAAATTTCCATCCAATTAAAATCTTCAAAAACTTCTTAAAGCTTGACATCATCTTGGTCACCCATAGCTGGCACACAACGTTGTTTCAACGTTTATCTAACGTTCACAACGTCCATATAACGTTAAACGAATGTTGAAACAATGTTTGTGCCAATTGGGCACCTTAGACACCAAGTCTCCTCTTTACATTATCTCCCTAGAAATGACTCCATAAAAAACACAGGTCGATTGACTTTGATAAAGACGAACTTATATAATCAATGTGGTTGAAAGGGGTGAGTAACGATTCCGTTAACAGATCATTAAAAACAGCTCAAAAACAATAACAAATCTTATTATCTAACAATAGTTTTTAACGACCTCGATAAAATTGTTACTAAAAACCCACAAAAATCGTTGTAAGCTTTTCACCAAAAATCTACATGAAGACCCTGTAACACGGACTTCGACTTCATGGGCAGAGTTTTAAGGGGGGAATTTGGTTGTGTTTACAGACCTGTCTTTTTGTATTTATAGATATTTTGTTTTTATTATTTTATTGTTTCTAGCCTTTTCCGATGTGTAAATATATATCGGAGAAGGTCGTAAAGGGTTACTTACACTACACAATATATTGACGAACAATATTTGACAATATCGTTTTCGGACCGTAATGTACGAAGTAAATAACAGGTACTCTATTATAAAAAGAAATTTTCTTTCTGTAAACAATCCCCCTATATTGTTGGAAAATTGTAAATCGAGCTGACAATATATTGTGGACACCTTTTCAATATATTGCCGGCACTAAGCAATATATCATCAATATATTGCCTGACAATATATTGTGTAGTGTATGTAGCCCTTAAACTGTTGCCTATCGCGTCTTGCCTTATTATAATGGCAAAACATCATTTTTCAATTTCACCGCAAAATGACAGTTGATAGTACAGCCAATAGAATTTTGCTATTTTCGATGGTCACACTTAAAAGACGAAACTGGACTTACAAATCAAAACTAGCCTGTATATACATCAGATTATAAAAAACAGGACGGGTATCCTGTCTAAATTTCAATGAAGTATAAACCCGAAGGGCTAGAATCGAATCTTTAGCCTTTCTCAGGCAAGAAAAAGCGAAGCCTTAAAATATACGCCGTATTTTTGACGACGGATTGAATCTTAGGATTGGTAGGCTTCAAATCCTACCAAGGAGATATTCGATTCTAGCCCTTCGGGCTTATACTTCATTACTAAATTTGTTTTAAACATGGTTGGTTTCTAAAGAGAAAGATAAAGGAAACGATAGGTTTGAAGTAACACGTTCGAGATAAGTCTTACGATAAAACCAATAGCTATTTTGGACTGTCATTAAAATTTTTCAAATGACTTTGAAATTCAATCAGTCCAGCAAATACATCCAAAAAGAAGGTCTATTCCGCCACATATCAACAGAGATATCTCTATAAAAAATATTTAAGACTAATCTAAGAAGATTCTAACACACACAAAAGCGGCTCTCAAATTAAAATGGGAATAGAAACTTAAAGCACGACTTTTGCAACATCAAGGATTAAGAAGCGGACATTTTCCTGATTCCATAAACACAATTTTAGGATTAGAAATTTCCGTTATTCACAAAATACTTAATCTCAAAAAACAATGTCCGAAACATTAGAAGCTTTGAGAGTCAAAACAAACGAAAATCACTAAACGTTTTCACATCTAACTTTTTGGTAGAATATACCGTCTTACTTCGAATTAATGCCCTTTTAAACGTCACATCCAATGAACTCCCTGCTGCTTTGGAGAAAGAAATTTCATTTAACTCGCCCTCAAATAAACACTATCACTCTAGGAGTAACAAGTAGCAAGTAGCTATAAAGAAGTTTAGCTTGATTTATGATATTACAATTCTTTTAGTATCCAAACTGGTTTCGGCCCGTTTCTACATCCCTGGATTGACTAATTTATAAAAGAAAAATAAAGGTAACCATTCAATTTTCAGCTGGAAAAGGTCACTCAATCAAAAAATCTTTTTTTAATCTTGAATACAGTGTATATTTACTTCATCTCAAGGAAAGCCAGCAATAAGACCAGAACACCAACAAACCACTATTGACCTACATGCTTCACAAAAGCTCAGAAAGATCTAACATTATGCCCCGCTTCTAGAAAAAAGACTAATGCAACGTTTTTAAAACTCAAATCAAATTGAACAAAATCTTATATGCCTCATTCCATCATTTAAATAACCCTTTTTAATGCTTTTACAGTATGTGACCTAAATGCACCAAGTGGTCGACAATACCATTATGATTTGAATTTGAACATGTTGTTGTTTATGTAAAAATAAAAACGATTGTTTTAAATGATGCTAATCCCAAAATTAATCAATTAATTAATCTCCGGTATTAAGAAACGACGGTTGATAATGATCTGTATTAATCTCAATAAAACCTTTTTTATCAAGCATCGTGCTTTACGAAACACCAAGATCAGTAGCTTAGCAACCTTTAAAAACGCTTAACCCATTGCCAACATCTTGCACTATAAGCTTTTAAACAACCATTGGATATAATCGTCATTGATCTAGATATAGCTATTGACCCATTTGACAAGGTGTATCCCTACACCTTATAGAATTTTACTTCGCGATCTTTTTATTTCAATTCGCTTCGGTTCGTTTAGTTTAAAATAAGTTTTCTCGATGGTTAAAAATTTGTCAATCTGTTCATATTTTACTGCAGTCAACAAATTTTGACACACCCTGTTAATATCGCTATGCGGAAACGTCTTGGAATGTGGAAACCACTATAATATTCATAGCGTGATCAAATCAAATAAATAGAGATATTGATGCGTTAAATAAACATGATCGTCTAATACTTTTTCTTTTTTCTCTCTCAGTCTCTTTAAACATTGTTGGTTTAAGCTCTTTTCACACTCGCCACTTTTGTTTCATGTTTTCCTCCTGTTAAAGGAAATATTGGTTAAAACGGCTTTTCTCTAACTTTTTCAGTGCTAAGATTTTCCAACCTGAGATCACAATAACGATCACTCTCTCTCTCTCTCTCTCTAATTCGAATGATTTTCTTTATTGATCGCTCTCTCTCTAATTCGAATGATTCTCTATACCGATCTCACTATTTCTCTAATTCGAATGATTTTATTTTCTCTCTCTCTTTCACTAGTTTGAATGGTTCTTTTTGTCAATTGACCAATCCTTCTAATTCGAACACTTAGAATGAAGGTTTCCGCATTACAGAATAGCATATAGGAACACTTAGAATGAAGGTTTTCGCATTACAGAGAAGCATAGGAACACGTAAGATGAGAGTTTCCGCATTACAGAATAGCATAGATATACTCGGAATGAAGGTTTCCGCATTACAGAATAACATATATACGTTGAATAATGGTTTCCGCATTACAAAATTGCCTGGAATAGTGGTTTCCGCATAACAGAATACCCTGGAATAGTGGTTTCCGCATAACAATAATATAAAATGATGGTTTCTGCATAACAGAATAACCTGGAATGGTGGTTTCTCTATAACAGAATAACCTGGAATAGTGGTTTCCGCATAACAATAATATGAAATGATGGTTTCCGCATAACAGAATAACCTGGAATAGTGGTTACTGCGTAACAGAATAGCATAGATACTTGTAATAATGGCTTACGCATCATAGATGTACCTGGAATAACGCACAATAACGGTTTCTACAGGATAGCATAGAAAAAGCCAAAAGAGATGGTTTCGATGTAAGAAAAATAGTCTAGACATGATCTGAATAGGCTAGAAAATGTTCAAAAAATCGTTTTTGAATAACAGAATATGTTTAGATTATGTTCAGAAAACAGGTTTCTGCATAACAGAATAGTCTAGAAATGTCTAGAAATATGGTTTCCGCGTTACAGAATAGAAGGAGGAAAGGAGAGTGGCTTAGAAATTCAGACCTGTTAAGATGTGGGATGTTAAAAACTTCCATCCACATATTTTTCCAACGGAAAAACAGGAGACTTGTAACTTGAAAAATCTCTCAGAAGGGGCCTAAGAAATTTACTGAAAACTAAAATATTGATAAATTGATTTTCACTCCACTTTTCAATGATTGCCACGAGATTTCTACTCCCTAAAACGTTCAAAGAAGTCTTTCGTGATGTACCGAAATTTTACTACTGAGACAGGGGTGAACGACAAAGGAAGAAAACAATCTATAATTGACTAGTGTAGATAGGCCTTTATGTTTCGTGATCAATCATGAGTGTTATTTACTTTTCATTATAAAAGGAAGAAAGTGTTGTGTAAACACAATTGATCTTTTTTCTTAGGTTTCCACATTCCATGGAGTTTCCGCGTAGCAATATTAACACACCCGATTTACAAGTTCTATGTTTCTTTTATTTCGCTATTGGCGTGGTCAAGTATAATAGAACCTAAAATATAAAGACCCTTCCATTCACCATACCAGACCCTCTATATACATAAAGAAAAACAACTGTTTCTCGACAAAGTTGTTCATCTGACGTCTTTTTCTTGAATATCGAGTATCTAATTTCAAAATTTAGATTCATCAACCATCTTAAACAAATACCTTAATTCCTGATATATGAATCTTTCCATCTCCATACAGACTAGATCTTTATCCATCGCAGCCACAACTCAACCACATTTATACAACAAATCTACGTCCATCAAATCATATGACAACGGATTGCGTCGAGTCTTACAATTTAACTGCGTATGCCACCAGAAACAAACCCTTTGCCAAGAAAATTGTATAATTATCACAAAACATCACAATAGAAATGAAACATTAACCATACTAAGTACACGCTTTTTTTTTTATAAGAATGGTGTAAATCCATTTCATCATGGATATTCTTAACTTTTTTGGGAAAATCATCCTAAAATATTCTTACAGCATTCTTATTACGTGGGGGTAATTGGCAATTTATTATTTAAAATGCTCTAAAAATGACATTCTTAGCTTGAGTAGCAAAATTCCATGATGGTGATATTCTTAGCATATTCTTAATTTTTTGGCCATTTTCACCATGGACATTCTTATAAAGTGTATTCTTATAAAAAAAAAGCGTGTATCAGAAAGTCGTAATTTAAAGAAACGTGATTCATTTATGCAATAAAAAAACTTTTCGGCATCATGAATTTCTTGGATTTCCTGGAGAAAACTGGTTTCCAAATGTCTCATTATACCTTTTATCAACCGTCGTAGTTAAAAACAATAACTTTTTCACCAACGATAAATCGGCCCCTTTTTTATAAGAACATCCAAAATTTCTGAAGCCTTCGGATGTTCTTAACTTTTTGAGTTTTGAGCCTAAAAGTGTTTTTAACATGTTCTAATTTTCGCCATTGTTGAGTATTTTTGTCCATTTTCCTAAGAAATTGGGTGTTTTAGAGTCTGCAAAGCCTGAACATGTTCTTAACTTGTTCTTGACATTTTGGCCATCGAAGCCTTATGTTCTTATATAGTTTGTTTTTATAAAAAAACGTGTAGTCTGTTGGCAGCTTGACACATTGTGCCTTTTCGGATATTTTCTAAACTTATAGCTTACTTACTCAAGTCTATGATGAAAAGATTGTAGCTGAAATATGAATTCAGTAAGGGCCAACACAATACCCTACCGTCCTTATCTTGCTTCTTTTACCAAGAGCTCTAAATAGCTTAGAAGGGACCCTCATGAAGCTGACGGAATCTAAAAGCCTTTGCCAAGGAAAAAACACTTCAGAATCTTTTTCAAGAAGCATTAGAGAAAGTTCTGCCAGATCCAATTCAATTAAGCTCCTTTTGAAAGACAGTCAGACAATAAGTTAAGACAAGAAATAACATGCCTTATTGTCATAAAGATATGACGTCAGTCTACCAGGACCAACCCCTTTTCTTGGCAAAGCTCTTAAAAGTCGGACGTAATAATTTCTAAAAGTATATTTCTTAGGATTTCCTATTTTACGTCATAAGCTTCGTTTTAAAACAAAACTTCATAAGTAGAAAAGTGAATATATATTGCTATCTGGAAAAATTGACCACTAAATTTCTAAGCTGTAAACGATAGTTTAAAAGCCTCGGGTGATTTTCCATCCCCCGTCGCAACATATTCAGGTTCCTAAACTTTATCCCACTGGGTTAAGAACATTCATGGTTGGTCATTGAGACAGGGGTGCTATTAGACAAGATGTTATTGCTCCAATATTTTAATGATACCCTACCTACATACACCCCCTTCTCATAGACCCACTAGGAATCCTTCCCACTGGAAAAATTGGCCAAAATATCGTCACGGTGGAAAATCATCGTCCAATTTTCGTCCCCACTGAGAGTAATCAAATAAACCAAAAGCAAAATATATACTATTTTTTTCATCCCCACTGAATTTTTTGACTTGAAAACAAAAGAAAAAAACTTGATGGGGATTTATATTGTCATATTTCTTATGAAATTCCCATTCATAAGAAATATGGCAATATGAATCCCCATCAAGTTTCAGCCCGTTATTTTTATCCCCACTGGCTGAAAAAATTCTACTGGGTCTGTGAGAAGGGGTGTCTACATACTTCGTTCGGTTATAACAATCTTCTATTTCTTTATAGGTTCATTGCTTAAAGTTCCCAAGCCGGCAAGAATAAAACTGGTCAAACTACTTGGTAGAGATATTCTCCAGGGAAACACCACAAATCCATACAGCTGACAGCGTCAAAGCAACGTCCATGTGACATTCATAACATCCATAGAAACGTTATTTGAACGTTAAAACAACGTTGTGTGCCAGCTGAGACCACAAATCCAAACAGCAGTAAGTACGATTACCATTTTAAATTTCTTGAGTAAAGACCTTTATATATCCCCTGACCAAGCGATATCCGCCATCTTTGATTGAAGTTTTTTTAAAGTTGGTACCCACAAAGAAGCCATTATAGTGTTTGAAACTTTGCCTACAGACAAACGGCACTACACCACTAGTGAACAAGCGAAATAAGATCTAGCGCTCTCTCCGCGGGTACCAATTTAAAACAAACTCCGATCATAATATTTAGCTTGGCTGGCATTTAGTAACTTGGTCCAGGGATATATAAAGGTCAGTGAGTAAAAATTATCGGCTTCAAAGCGAATAGACTTCCACACAGTTGTACCATTACCACTAAACTAAGTTACAGACTTTCTATCAAAACAGGTTATACCTGGTTCACGCACGTCTTTCCTACTCAAAACGATAAAGGAATTAACATGTTCCTGTTGAGCTTCCTTTAAATATAATTTAGCTAGAGTGCTTTTTAATCAATTTTCCCATACTGTGACGTTCCAATTTGTCCATAATTTATGCTGACGTAAAGATCTTTAGAGCAGATAATTTATGGAAGTGGGTTAATTGCATGCGAGGTTTCCATCAATTTATAAGAACATTGAAGGGTGTATATATACCAGGTCATGTTACTAAGGTGTATAATATTACTAGGGTTATCAGTGTGACATTGACCAAAGCATAGGTTTATAGGTTGAGAGATGTCAGTTTAAGCAGTCACAAGTAGATTCAGCAGCAGGGAGTGACAGAGCTGACCTCCATAATAAAGAGTTTATTTATTAGCTACACTATCCTGTTATCTTTCTTTATGTTTCTTATAAATATAATTCCCTTTTCAACTCAAGTGGGTCATGTACACACATCAAAATAAATGTTGACTATACGATTTTTGCTAACTTTTTATGTCATGTTAGCAATACTTTGCTAGATAGTACTCAGAAGATTACGAAATAGAGGATCTTGTCAATTTGACTGATTTTATTGATTACTTCAATTATGTTTTGGTTTTAAACCGATACTTATAAGGAAGCTCGATATGACGATATACTTTGTCGTGAAGGAAGACAACCTGTATTTCCTGAAACCTGTATCGCATATTGCTTTTGGTCTCCGACGAATTCGTTGTCGATACTACAAATGAATTGAAAATCCCCTTTGGAAAAACCTAAAATCTCGTGTCCATTATGAAAGGCCAAAAAGCATTGAAATATAAAAAAACCAGGAGAAAAACTTGAAAACATTTTCCGCTGCCATTGCTATTCTATCAAATAGTAAAAGTAGATTATTCCAGCTATACTTCGCAATGCAATACGCATCAAACCTGGAGGGTCACACCAAATCCATCGTAATCAATACAAAATGGTACTAGATGCCTCCCAGTTTAGTGCTCAGCAATTAAGAGAAGGATCAAGGGTAGGTGGAGCAATCCAGAAAGCTTTGCGTCGTCCCCTACCATCGGGTGGATAGCTTTCAAAAGAAGAGCCTTAGGGTCACCTCCAACTGCTTAGTTTTCCTATTGGTCATTTTCGTCCTTATGGCATTAAGGTTTCCAACAGATCAGGGCTCTTAATGCTTCCCTATATCATGGTTCCTGTCAAAATCTCCAAATTCAAATTGATCTGTGGTGTCCAAAATTACAAGTAAATTTTTGTTTCCTTTTACAAAAATCTATATACGATTTCATTAACGAATGATGTTCTTGACTGTTATATCAATAGTTTAATAATAGTGATTGACAAAATGATCATTTATTTCGACATAATCCTGAGAGATAAAATTATGTTGATTTTGCGTAGTGACCTTTATGACTTATACTTACCTCATGATCTAGGAATTATGTGATTTGTAAATCTCGACAGCCTACATAAGAGTATTTTTGATCCTTAGGTCTAAGCTGACTCAATATGACTATTACGTAAAATGAATTACAATCAATTCTCATATGGCTTTTTTGCAGTTTTAAACTTGTTTTGATGTGAAATCTACCTGGCTTGTAAGGTGAAAGACATGGTCTTCTCCTCCATTTCTAGCATTTCTCTGTATGTCTCTAATGAATTAAATAGAATCACTGGTGAAAATTTCAAATCAAAAGCTCCGGTATAGCTCCTTAGTTCTTGTGTTCCGGTAGAAGATTAATTTGTATTTTAAGAATCGATATGCAATGTACCAAATAATTACGAGACTAATTTCTTCTGGTGGTCTCTTTTATTCAACAAACCAGTTTTCTAGAACAAATTTCAGTTAATTTGAGCGAGCCAATCGATCAATACCTAATTCCTATGTTTTTAACATCACTGGTCTTTACGTCGTCAAAACAACGCCCACTGGCGGATTTAAGACAATAGAGCAAGTACGTCAGAAGCATGCGAATGAGTGCAACGCTGCGTTAATTGATAATGAAATTACAATTACAAATCTTTTCCCCTGATAAGTTTGACAGAGTCTAATACCGTCTACGAGCACCAGAACAAAGTTAATTGTCCAACGTCCAAGAACCATACTAACAAATTTCTGTGCATGAATACTCCATTTTCTCCCTCCAAGGGGTGTTAATGTTTTCTTTTTAGTTAAAGACATTAAAACCCGCGCATTTAAAAATATAACAAAGGAAAATGTTCTTTCCCATAAGTCTCCGTTTTCGAACACCCCTGGCTACTCTTTACAAAACAATTTTTTTTTCGTTCAACTAATTCTTCCTGCTATGTTTCAAATTTACTCTGAAAAGTAGACTCTGTTTAACTTTCACGTAGTTTTCTACTTTGTAATTTTGTTTGTCCCATAGGAAGCAATTACTCTTCAGCAGCAGCATCCAGCGGAGGGAAGCTATTTACTTGATCAAATAATTCATAACTTGGAGAATTGGTTCTCTATTTTCTCTTCATAATTTTGAAACTTCCACCTTTTAGATGAACAACTTATAGGGAAGATTACTTAAAATAACCTCGTAGAAGCTACCCCTCTTTGGTCAAATCTATACGATCTTTGATCTTTAAAATCTCGCGTCCCTCCATTACAGTTGACTTTCTCCAATTCGATTTTCAAAGGAATTTAATTTCCATCGAATAAGGGAGCGCATCGAATGGTAGAGTGTCGTTCATGAGAGTTTTTTGCTGAAAGTGGCTTTCAATATTATAGAATTTCAATTGTATTTATACTTTATAAAGAAAGACACTGAGGGAAGCTGTCTAGCTTGGTAGAGTGCGTAAAAACCTGTGAAACATAGACAACTTCCTTACATATGGATTCAGTGGGGCATAGTCATTATAAATACCCCGGTCTGGCAATCTATAGTTTTAGCTTTTTGTTCAATTTTCCTTTGTTACAAACAAAAGACAAGTTGCGGTTTGCATACTTTTTGATCACGTTACCAAAATCTCCTCTTGGGATTGGTCTGTTTTCTAATCACATGATCAAAAAGCTTGCAAAATAAATCGATTTTGGTACGTAAGCTCTATCTTTTAACAAAGCCTTCCAGACCAGTGTTTTTATAATGACTATGGTGGGGCTACCACTAGTGTGTAGATGGGGTTCTATATGGTAGCATAAAACATTGTATCAGTGATTTAGCCCCTGGGTAAGGAAAGTTTTGATCATATTTACTACCCTCGGACAACATATCTTCTCCTGCTCCTCTGGGGGCTCTACATTTTATGAAACTTGAATAATATGGAAAGAGGTTTTTACTTTTGATTTATTTTCATTGTTGTTTTTTACGAATTATTTTTTCACGTTTCAAAACGTAAGGGAAGAGGAGGTCATTAATCTTTCCCCACAAGGAGAAGGAAACTTCATGCAAGTCATTTATGAAAACCGAAAGAAAAATGAAATTTCGAATAATGATCAAATTACTCACCCAATGTCAGTCTTTACATCATTACATGTAATAAATATATTGTGTTCCTTATGCATTATATAATTGTGTGTCTGTGTGCAACCGAAACTCAACCAAAACAGGCGCGGCTTGGGGTTGGTTTCCGTTCGATTACGGTCAAGACGGAACTTTATTTATGTCCTTGCTTTATCTTCTCTAGACTAAAAGAAATTTGGTAAACGCGTTTTTTTTTAATGAACTTTATTAGAACATAAGGCTTCAATGGTCAAAATTTTCAGAACAAGTTAAGAACATAAAGTGTTTCTTTGCACATTTTTTTATAAGAATATACTTTATAAGAATTTCCATGATGAAAATGGCCAAAAAAATAAGAATATGCTAAGAACGCTCAGAATATCACCTTTATTGAACTTTGCTACTCAAGCTAAGAATGCCATTTTTAGAGCATTTTGAATTATAAATAGCCATTTACCTCCAAGTAAGGGGAGGGCGCCTTTCACAAAAATGTCATTTTATGCTTGAGACGTATGTACTATATGTTAAATCTAGTCTGAATTAGGCGGGGAATTAGGATCCTAACCTAGGAGTGCTGTAAGTATATTTTAGGACGATTTTCCCAAAAAAGTTAAGAAGAAATATGGATTTACATCATTCATATAAAAAAAGCGTGTATTCATTATATAACTGTGTGTCTATATGTAACCAAAACTGAACTAAAACAATGCCTTAATATCAGTGGCGGCCTGGCAGGGGGTGCAGGGTGTGCAGTGCACCACCCAGAAAGACCTGAGAGGGGCGCCAAAAAAGTTTTCAAGGGGGCGCCAAAATTTTGGCGATTTGGCGCCCTTTGACACGTTTTTAGCGCCTTCTATAAGTGCAATGTAAATTTTTTTACGAATTTTACGTTTTATTTTACGAATTTTTTCAAAACTACTATCAACATTGAATTGCGAAAAGTCAAAGCAAGAGAAGTGTTGTGTATCCACCAGGGGTTAAAGAGGATACTCACCTCCAAAATGAGAGATTGATTGAAACTGCTCGCTGTGGTTTTTGTGGTCTTATGCGGACTAACTTTCTCCTTTTTAGAATATCTTTTAAGCTGTTTGACCTTTCTTACACCAAATTTTTTTGCCTGCGGCGCCAGAATTACAAAGAACCCTTATTCCTGCCAACTTTCGTATTTTTGGGGCCTCTTTCAGCCATTGATCTTTAATGGAGAGTAAAGTAAGACCAGGAAATAACAAGAAAATAGATGTCAAATTATCATTACCACCACCTCTTTCAGCCATTGATCTTTAATGGAGAGTAAAGTAAGACCAGGAAATAACAAGAAAATAGATGTCAAATTATCATTACCACCACCTTTGTATAAATAAAAGTTTGTTAACTCTGAGATTCCGGGCGTTACTTTCAACCAGTCACTGCTCTTACAGTTTAATATTTTCACTTAATGGTATAGGGCGCAAATAAGGACAAAAATACGAGGGGCGCCAATTTCATAGTTTGCACCACCAAGAAAATTAAGCCAGTCCGCTACTGCTTAATATGATGGGGGGGGGTTGGTTCTAGTTTTGCTTTTAATACGCCTAACCCGAATTCAAAGGACGAAATTTGAAATATCTAGTTTCCAAAACCATTAAACTTCGAACTTCGGAGTTTTCGTTTTAATTTGCCTCAATGACGTATATTTTGCTTTGAATAACTTGGCTTGATGAATGTTCTTTTTTTTATTCTTTATTGGACTAAATTATCAGTTGCTTACGACACCCCTATCTCACAGCCCCGGTGAAACCTTTTCCAGCAGTGGGATAAAATTTTCTATTGAAATCCTACTGAGTAAGAATTCTATTGTTCGAAAAATCTGTTGGGGATGGTTTTGGAGTGTAATTTTTTTAAAGTTAAATTTTGAATGGGGATGAAATCAAAGTTTATTCCCCAGGGGATGAAATTGTAGGGTATTATTCCCACTGGGGACGAGATTTCGGCCAAATTTTCAAGTGGGGCTGGGGTCCCAGCATGTGTCTGACACAGGGGTGTGTCATGGGTCCTGTTTTTATGGATTTGACTAAAAATCGGCCAAACATTCCTCACAAGGAAAACAGCCATATAAAAATTACGAAAATCTTTTAATTCGCGCAAAACGCTTTTTTAGAAGCGCTAATTATTAATGGCTCATAACAAATTAAGAATGACTTGACTAATTTCAGATTCTTCAATTGTGGCTTTGATGATATTGTCATTTGTGGCACCGTCATAACATGCACATTACCATCAAATCTATCAAGATTGATGTTTTTGGTTTCATTCAAAACCCGTTATCTTTAACGGCTACTTAGAGGCAATCAATTGTTACATAAAAACGTCATAAAGTTTACATCAGTCGTTCTAAATTTGGAAGCAGTTATTAATCTACATAATTTTTGCAATATACTTTGCGACAAGAAAATGCGGGACTAGCCATAGTTTTGATGTCAGCTACCTTATCGGGGAAAACTTCGTCGGGGAAAAATTCGTCACTTGCTGGTAGTTTGATAAACGCATTAAGGCCGGGGAAAATTTTCGTCACTTGTCCAAAATTTCGTCACTTTTCCCCGACGAAGTTTTCCCTGATAAGGTACTCTCAATCAATTTGAAAATCGAATCAGAGAGCGTCAACTGTATTATAAACTATTTTATATTTGTCTGCAATTGAGAATAGCAAAACTAGTGAAATCAAAAATTAAATTTCCAAAACTAATAGCAACATTCACAAAATTTTAAAAACATTCAAAAATTCTAAAAAAACTCGAAGCTGCGCTAAGAGTCTATCTACAAATACGGGTCGATTTCAAATTAGTGATAAATCGGTTGAACTCAAACTTTTACGCTAAGTAGAAATCAGTCATATTTAAGCAGGTCTTTACTACAGCCTGATTGTACTTCAAAAGTGACAAAGCAAAATAATAATCGAATTCCCATGCTATTTTGTATCGTCTTGAGTACAAATTCAAAGTTTCAGATTTTTAGAACATATTAAATACTGACTTTGACATTGAAGTGTTCTGCACTTTCCTCTCAAAGTGAATGCTGTTATCAAATTCATCTGATAAAAGGTAAATATTTATTTACACACATCCAATATCGCAAACCATCTCCAATAAAAAAGTTACATTCTACTTTCTTCCTCGTTCGGTTTAAGGACATTCTTACTATTCGATTGGAAAGTCTTTTGTCGAATGTATGCCAAGGTGTTTTTTTCTTTCTTAAAAAGAACAATACAAAGTTTCTTGCCATAACACGATAAAATGTAAATACTCGAATTCAACGAGATGGCAAGCCACATAATTGATGCTTGGAAACGTGGATCTTGACTTTTGAATCTTAGCAAAATAAACATGACTGCAAAAGAAATATTTGACGCAAAAGACGCATACAATAAAGACATTGATTCGTTGAAAATGTCTGGCAAATTTCTTCCTTTGTAGGCTATAATAAATGTAGCCACTTGTAAAAATCCTGCAAATCCAAGTTGAATTGTTTTTGGTAGCACATTCCTACAAAATAGATATATGATTTCGTATAAAATTTTTCTTCGAGATTGAACATTAACAGTTTGCGTTTCCATAGCAACAATGGTCAAAACAACTGAAGATATGGTCAAAATGAGGATAGTAAACCATTGCTGGAGAATCGTGTTTCGTTTGCTTTTTGTTGACAATTTGTGCATTGAATTGAAAGCAGTCAAAATTTTATGTGATTTCATGAGAACTATTGCAATGAAAAACGTGTATAAATTCCCGGCAACAATGGTGTCAAAGAAGCAGGTGAACTTTCTTGGTATCGTATGTGGTAATATCACTGAAACTGCATTGATCAAAATTGAGGTAAACAAATGAATTACAGTCAGTATTATATCTGAGCTTTTAACAATAGGTGTTTTGTGATATATGATAAAAATGATCAATGTTAACACACAGAATGCAAGGTTCAAACCGGCTAATCCGAAAGCTGTGAAATAGATGGTGCTTTTGACAAGATATTCCTGACGGTATGGTTCAAAACATTTGTCATGTTTTATGTTGGAAAGATAATAACGAGGACATTTTTGACATTTTTCATCATTCCCTTTGTTCAGTTTGACAAAATTTCGTTGACATTGTTTACAAGTGAAACCATATTCGAAATTCCATTTCGTGAATTGTTTCAAACGTTTTCCTCTGCTTTGTTCCCAGCCTGAAGAACATTGATATGATTCGCATGTAGTTTCAACAGAAGCATCTGTTAATGCCGTGCCGATTGAATTTCTCAGATCTTTCACCAAAATTTCTACGTCAAGGAAATTCATTGTATTTCTATAGAAAATATTACTCTTTCTTATCCAGACCTCACATCCATTTGTAAAGGGAAATCTTAATGCTGAGTTTATTCGGGATCTTTTCGCTCCTTCCTTACCAAATCTCTCGAATATCTTATCAAAAATGGCAAATGCTATTTCGACCACCGTTCTATTTTGTTCTGATTGTTTTTGAAATAGAGATATTTGGTTTTTAAATTTCTCATGGTTTTTGATGATTAATTGACGTATATTGGTTCGATAGCTTAAAATATTAACATCATTTCCTCCATTGACTGGGAAAGAAGAATCAATCATAGATGCTGGTAAGTCATGCGTAAACCAGATAAAATTTGAATAAAAATTTTTATTGACAGTTTGCACAAACTTAATTTGATCATTTGGGCTTCCAAAAAGCACCAAAACATTGAACGATAAATCTTGATGTAAAATGTCAACAGCCCTGGTAAAGTTGGTGGAGTTGAAAATGTCAATAATATCTGTAAAATAGCAAGTATCAGAAAAGTCTTGTTGGCTTATTGTGTCAATGAACCTTTGGTGCATTTTAGAGTAATATTCACTAGAATCTCTTTCTAATCCTTTTAAAAGTAATAACCCGAAACGCTTCCAATTGAAGATTTCAATGTGCTTAGCAAAAACTTTTGATTCTAGCTCTAAGGAGTCAAATAGATTAGAATAAAAAATCTTTCCGTCTAGGAAACCTCGTATTTTACAGTTTTGGTTTAAATTTAGCACATATGAATATCGCCTTGCTGTTATCAACTTTGAAAATAATCCAGTCATTTCTTTATCCATGTAAATTATGAAGAACCAGATTGTACTTTTATTTTTCATTCGATGTTTTGATGCATTAAATGGTTTATTCACTTTATGATCCAATCCCGGGTCCAATACAAAGGATGTTGTTAAACGAAGCAGCATTTCACGATCTTGACAAACATCCAGACTTAGATATTCAAAGTCCTTCAATGTTGAATAACGTTCTTTGGCAAGATTGAATGTTTCGGTAATGACATTATGATAAAGAACAGCTCTCTTTTGAAAATCTGTCTTGTTCAAATTTCTATCACATTTTGAAAAGATACCAACGATTTGTTCTGAGTTGGTAAACGGTAATGCAACAGCTATAAGCAATATTTTCACGATCATTCTAACAATTTATTTTAGAATATTTCAGGTAGCCAAGCTTGAAGATTTTATCTCTTATTTTTAGTTTTATATTTTTTTCAAGGCGTTTCTAGTAAATTAAAGTTTTGTTTTGGTTTACTTTGTTGATTAAATCTTCTATTGCCATCTGTTTGAGTTTCTTGAAGTTTTGTTTTATTTCATCTATTGATTCAAAAGATAGAATCGTCATTTTTGCTAATTTTAACCCATCTTTCTCGATTTCGAAAGAAATAGAAATATTATGAATTAAAAAGAACGTTTTTCCTCATACACCAGCATACAAAATTATTTTTCTATAAGGAACACGTTTATAAGGAACTTGAAGCTGAAAATGGCTCCAAAAAGTAATGAATTCTTAAGGAACTGGTCAGGCTGAGAATAAGAAAACAAGTTACTAGTAAGAAACAGAGACTTAAAGGGACATAACAGTACTTGCGAAATTTGTAAACAAACTGTATGCAGCGGATACAAAATCAAAACAAATGTCACATGTCAAAATAAAAAATAAAACCAAATATGGCTAATTTTGATTGTTCAATTGTTTTACAAGTTTGTTTTGTTCTCTTTAATGACACGTGGTTCGCGCAATGTTTACATTTTACTACTGTTATGTCCCTTTAAACTTGAATTTGCACGCATTTACAAAACCCTTAAAAAAAGATGACAATATGACAAAACAACATCCAATAAATCTTTTTCCGAATTGTAGTCCATTGTTATACTTATACATAAGGTACATACTTATTAGATTAGATTTTTTTGTTTTTTGCTTATTTATGCTGACGTCATCAGAATTTTGAAAAAAAATTCTGTCAAAAGATAAACTTTAATGAGATACATCTTTGGTGTAAGTTTGAAGGGTATTGAATAAACCATCATTGAGAAATCAAACTTTTAGTTTTGATGACGTCATCGATTATGACGTCATAATCAGTTTAAGCGGCTTTTCGCGAAAATAAGCGAAAAAAACAATTAGGTTACACATCAGGCTAGAAACTACATCATAGTACCCTTCATGTTCAGTCATTTGTTTGGCCATTTTCTGTCGACTAATGCGATCTAAAAATTATAGTAATTTTGAGACATGCCATAACTTACCCGAGGACATTTGCCAGACGTTTTCAATGAATCAATGTCTTTATTGTATGCATATTTTGCATCAAATATGTCTTTTGCAGTCATGTTTATTTTGCTAAGATTCAAAAGTCAAGATCCACATTTCCAAGTATCAATCATGTGGCTTGCCATCTCGTTGAATTCGAGTATTTACATTTTATCATATTATGGCGTTTGTTTTTTGTTGACAATTTGTGCAATGAATTGAAAGCAGTCAATATTTTATGTGACTTAGCTAGAGTACTCTTGTCTTAAAGATTCTACAGAAAAAGTTGCCCTAGAGGAACTTCCAAGAAAACAAAAACGAGCTAAATCAGACCCAAAAGAATGTCCCTTAGTCAAGAAAGCAAGAGAAATTCTAACAAAAGCTTTCTCTTTGTATAATGCAGCAACAACGTGGTGGCGCAAGGAACAACTTAACTCTGCCAAGATTAAACTTGACGAGGCCTACCTAGAGGCTCAAGTTTCTTTTATTGATACTCAGCTGAAGGACATGTCTGAGTAATTTTCCAAAAATTCTCATCGCGATGCTTGGAAAGTAGTACAAAAACTAAGTGGCAAGAACTCAAAACTGTCCATCCAGCTCAAAGGTGGCTCGGATAAAAAACGCTTAGATAATTGGTTACAACATTTCAAAAATCCTTTAGGTAAAAAACCGGTGCTACAAACAAATAACTTTCTCCCACGATAGCAAGTTTCTCCCCCTCTAGATATATCTACTTTTTCTTTTACCATGGAAGAGTTGACAAAGGTCCTTTCCACAACAAAATCATGCAAGGCTCTCGGTCCAGATAACATACCACCTATTATCTGGAAGGACAGGAATTTTCATGATATCCTTTTAAAGCTTTGCAACCTCGCGTTTGAAGACAAAGTTTGTACAACACACTGGTTGAAATCGACCATCGTTCCAGTACCAAAAAAGGGAGACCTTAGTCTTGCCACAAACTATCGTGGTATCTCTCTTCTCCCAATCGCAGCATAAATCTATAATAAACTTCTTCTGAATAGAATACGACTTTATGTTTAACCCATTATGCGTAAAAATCAAAACGGTTTTTGAAGTGGTCGTTCTACTTTAAGCCAAGTTCTTGCTCTTCGACGAATCTTAGAGGGAGCTAGAAACTTCAATCTTGAGGCAATTTTGATTTTTTTTGATTGCAAGAAAGCCTTTGATTCGGTTGATCGCGACTCTCTCTTTACGGCATCCCTCGAAATATCATCGATGCCATAAAACTTCTGTACGCTAATACAAAATCTTCAGTACAAACACCTGATGGTGAGACTTCAACTTTTTCTATTTTAGCTGGTATTCTCCAGGGTGATACCCTTGCACCATTTCTCTTTATTCTAGTGGTCGATTACCTTATGCGCGTTTCTGTTGATAAAATATCTAGCTGCGGTTTTCTTTTTCAACGGTCCACGTAATCCTGCCGTTCATTTAACAGATACGGACTTTGCTGACGATATAGCACTTATCAGCTCTACCCTAGAGGATGCACAAAATCTTCTAATTACTCTTGAATCTGCTGCAAACTATACAGGCCTATACCTCAATGAGTCCAAAACCGAATATTTGACTCTTAATGTTAACGATTTATCAGACAATATTAAAACAATATCTGTTACAAACCTACGAAAAGTAGAAGACTACAAATATCTTGGTTCCTACATCTCTTCTTCTGAAAAAGACTTTAAAATTCGCAAAGGTTTAGCTTGGAGTGCATGCATGCTTTGGAAACCTAAACGTGTGGCTCAGAGATCAAGAAAAATTACCTTTCCAGATGTGGTGAGTAGGGATACAGGCCTTGATCTTAGCGACCTGGGCACTGCTATGCGCAACCGCGACTCCTAGCGCCAGCAAGTGAAATCCATTGTCTCGACTGCGGTCGAGCAATGATGATGATGATGTTATGGCAAGAAACTTTTTATTGTTCTCTTTAAGAAGGAGAAAAACACCTTGGCATACATTCGACAAAAGACTTTCCAATCGAATAGTAAGAATTTCCTTAAACCGAACGAGGAAGAAAGTAGAATGTAACTTTTTTATTGGAGATGGTTTTTTGATATTCGATGTGTGTAAAGG